>NC_091136.1:13417143-13649945 GCF_041381155.1 Argopecten irradians
AAAGAGGAACTGTCCAAATATAACACTAGGAATGTTAATAAAAGACACAAAAGGTTAAAGTTAAAAAATATTGCCAAACAACAAGAAATCAACGAACTTACCACTGAAAAACAACAACAGCTCGATGAACTCAACCAACAATTAACAGACGAGAAGGAGAAACGAGAGATAGATCAACAATCCTTGAAGGAAGCCGAAGAACAAATCAAACAACTGAAGATCTCAAAACACAGTCTACAGAAGAAAATCAGTGCCCTTAAAGTAACTAGTCAAAAATGTAACTACATATTCACCAATGAAACTGAAATTAATCGGTTGAAAGAAAAAATAAGAGACCACGAGGAAAGAATAAAAAACAATTGGAAGAGGTCAATGAAGTGCTCCAATCGAACAATATCAAAACTTTCGAAATTGGCAAGTACATTAATGAAGTGAGAAAGACGGTTATGTCTCTCCTCACAGAGTGCAATGCCAGTTTGAGCAAGGTGAACAAGGTGATCGAAACTGTTCTTAACAATTTAACTGGAAAATTGCCTGATCGACTGCCCAGCATGGCTGTTCGATCCAGATTATATGTAGAAGCGAAGGCAGTGGCTCATCAACAAATTGTCCAGGCAATGCTTCAACAGAGTTCCCCTGAACAATTTGTTGGCAATACACTGCATTCAGATGCAACAAGCAAATTTTTTAAACACTATCAATCTTATCAAATAACAACTGGGGAGGGACAGAACTATAGCATTGGCATGACGGAAGTTGGCGGTTCCGACAGTAGAACCATCTTTGAAAGTTTCAAAAATACTATTGAAGAATTGGCAACGTCAGTTTCAACAGAAGAGGAAGAGAAAGGAGACAGAGTCGCCAGTCTTGTATCTTCAATTATGAACACTATGTCGGATCAAGGTTCTATCAATCCAATATTGAACTCTCTCATCTCGGAAATGCGAATTAATTTGCTCCCAAAAGCAATTGAGAAACTGGGATTCCCTGGACGACGTGACACGCGCTCATCTGGGTACCATGGGACATTTTTTCTGCAAAATGCATCTTATTGTGAATTTTGCATCAGAATCTGACAAAGCACTGAAAATGTTTGAGCACAACATCATTGATGCGGGACGTAACCCTCACAGCTTTGCTGGGTCAGAGTCTGGTGCTGCTCGCCTCGTCAGGACTTGTGCAAAAGCGCTCACTCCCCATGGTTCCGAGAAGGCTGGTGTCGCGTCCTACTGGGAGTCTTTTCTAGATGAAAAAGATGAAAAAAACAACATAGTCACCTACAGATCAAATCGATTCAATATTCTGTATTATGATAGTGCAGCTGTCTTTTACCATCTTAACCATATCAGGGACTTTTTAAATCAATGGCTCACCCCTAATGATTTGTTGAAATCTATCGAATTTGATGTTAACGAAAAACTCTACATTGCAGAAGTCCGTGCATTAGGCATTGTGGACAAGATTATCACTGGGCCAATGTGGAGGCTGTTCGAATCCGAAGGGTCAATTCTTTCTCTGAACCCATACCTTGAGAAGGCATTAGGTAAAATGGAAAAATGGGCGAATGACGCATCTCCTATTTTGGAAGGTGATATCTTGTTCACAGACATTGTCGTTCATAAAGATAGGTTATACGAGGCACTTTTCGCTGAAAGTGCGGATCCGGAACTTGACACCTTGACGCAAATGTCATTAGAAATTATCATCAATGCCATAATGGTCATTCTGGACAGGCAAGCTAAGGATCAGTTATCTGGCAGAAAATACCACCAAGACAACTGTGATGAAGATTTGAAGAAGCAAGCATCATCCGTACCGAAGACAAACACTATATCTGAAAGAGACTTTGGATGTTTAGATGCTTTGTTGCGAATGAAGCCTGCCAGTAGCACTGTCTGTCTAGAATCGATCATTCTGTGGTCGAACAACAAGACCACCAAATGGCTTGACAATTTGACAGACGAAAAGAGGTGTGAAGTTCTAGATTCAGCAAGATCAAAGGCTCCCGAGCTGAAAAAAAATATTTGAGAATAAAAAATTGAAAATCAAAGAACAAAAGTTGGCCAAATTAAAAGACAGGCAGCAGAAAAAAAGACGAAAAAGATGAAAAACATAGAGTGGTTATTTCGGACCTGACGAATGAGCTTGTGAAATTAGGTGGAGTCTGGTCAGACATTGATGTGGTTGACAGGAAAATAACAGAACTGAGAGACAATGGAGGGAAAGTTTCCAAGGCCATAATAACACAAATAAAATTTCAGAAAGGGGTTCTGAACAGCAAGCGTCCCCGAGAATTATTCCAAAAATCAAAAAAAAGGCAAACAGTACACAGAGTCTGAACTTCTACAGAATTTGAAAGAAATTATAAATACAAACAACCAAAATGCTACATCTTCTCAGGATAACTTGGTTATCAAACCTCTTTCCGAGATAAAGTGTCATGTGGAGTCAGTGAGAGAATCGGTTAAATCAAAAAATATTTCAGGCAAGACAAAAAAGGGTGATTGAACAGCAGAAAAGTTTATTGCCACTATACGAGGAGTGTCCTGAAAAGATGGTGGGAAAATCTGTAAAACATAATTGTAAAACTGATGATGGTTCGGAGTGGTACGAAGCAAAGGTCATGTCAATACACCAGAAGAAATTACCTTCAATAAAGACAAAATATGTAGTTGTGTACAATGAATCCCCAGAAGACGAGTTCATTTTCGACTTGTTGTTAGACATCAAGCGAGGTGATCTTCTGGTGTTAGAATAATTACATGTAGTTGTTACCTAATTAAGTCATTGAAGTGAGGAGAGTACTGTACAGTGTACTAGACTTGCTCATTACGAAGAGACACACATTGGATAATTGTATTAAACTAGATAACTGAACTTTATACACTAATGAACAGATAGATTTAGATACAGACAGTTTAGATACTACTTCATATTATGCAATAGTTAGTTACTACACATATTATACATCATAATGACTATGCATGTCCATGATTCTATTGAATTATATTGTTAATGTGAATATATGAAAAAAGAAATTTGAATTATCCAGTATTTTCCCGTCAACTTCTCGTCAAATATCTTGAAATATTTTCATGGCGGCCATTTTGAAATGCATTACGAATGACATTTGTGATTAATTCAGTGTCAAATTCAACACACTAAATGTATATATATTGTCAATCTTCATCTATCCCAATAAAAATGATCCTGACAATGCTGAAGATATTTGTTTTGTAACTTTTTAAAACACGATTTCCTTAATTTTCTGGATTTTTTTTGGTGGCCATTTTGAATTGCATGATAGTCACCACAAGAAATACATGCTGGGAATTAGTCCATCACTTAGATAATATGTTATATGAATTCATACAGCAAACAGCTAGTGATTTGGATGGATAGTTTGTCTGCTATGTTGGATTTTCTCTATTTTCTGGATTTTTAGGCGGCCATTTTAAATTTCAAGATGGCGGCCGCAAGAAATGCATGCTGGGAATTCGTCCATCACTTAGATATTATGTTTTATGAATACATACAGCAAACAGCTAGTGATTTGGATGAATAGGTTTTCTGTTATGCTGCATAACGTTATATTTATCATCGATGCCCGGTGCCATTTTTTGTGTCATTTGTTTATATAGTTCATATAGCAAGCCCTTGTCAGAGAAACCTCAAATAATTCGGAACAAAAATCTCAATAACTCAAAAAGTTGTCAACCAATTTTGATAATCCAAAGACCAAAATGTTTCTTTTTCTTTACCCTTTTGGTAGATACAGAAAATACTGCCATAATAACAAAGACAAAAAATGACCTGAAATCGTGTTTTATGTATCATCATCGCGAGTGACGTCGCGGGTTGACAGACAGAACCATGTCAGTGTGTTGTAATCGTGGTTACAGCACGTCAAATGGACAAACTGTACCGGACTTTGAGGCCAGATTGCCGTTTGTGATATATGTATTCATAATATATGTGTTTGAGCTATGCTTAAATTGCTTGTAGTTAACATAAAGCCGATGAACATATCGTTTCGGTAGTGCGTAGGCTCACATCATGTAACGTAGCTTCGTTACATGTCATTTCGGTACATGCGGAAGTCTTTTCGGTATCATAAAGTGAACATGGCGAAATGACTTTCAGAACGTACCGAAACGTCTTTAAGTAATCTGAATATTGGACAACTAAAGAAAACAAACCAGAAAAATATATATCACTCTGACCCATTTAGCAATGTTATATACGGTCATGTCATAAATGTTGTAAGACGAACGTTATTGTGGCGTCGTAGATATTAATGTCTGTAATGTTGTATGATTATCTCGGTTGACACGTCGAATCCAAGCCTGATTTCGCCACTCTTACATAAAACAGAATTGAAACTAAACAAAGTAATCCCAATTTTTACCAAGAGCTTAAGCCCTGGCTATTCTCTCAAGGATTCAATAGGTCTAGAATTAAATAAACAATGCTCAAGAAAATTTGTAAGATTTTTCCTTGTAAAGGAAGTTGTTGATATCTTCTTGGTGCCCCTGGACTCTGATCTGGTGGTCATTTATTGAGGTCAAGGTGCGCTTCAAACTAAGCACCATGGATGCCCTTTTTTCCTACAGGGGCGTAGGAAACCGGGGGGGGGGGGGGGGGGGGGGGGGGGGGCAAACATGTCCCCCCCCCCCCCCCCATTTTCGCCGAGTGAAATGTTCTAAAAATGCACATTTGAAAGAAAAAAGGGTCCTCCTACACATTTTTGAACTTTTCAGAAAAGGTTTCGCTGCGCGGCGCGTTTCCTAAAACGTTCAAGCATGTAATGTTCAAACCTTTAATAATGAAAATTCAATGCACACGAACAAGACAAAAAATGTCCATCAAGGGATTATACTATTTCAAAAAATGCTTCTTAAAAGATTTATTTGTTTATATGTCTTAGCAAGACAATCAGTTGATTATTATTTTGAGTTAAACAACAATGTGCCGATGGTGTGAATCCGGTATGTTCAGATCGAGCTGGGTTGCATAATGGTAAGATGACACTCACAATTATCGTTTCTAAATGCAGGTAACTTTAAATCAAAAAATTATCATGTTAAGAACGCTTAAAAATCATCAAAATACAAAATCGTAATATTTTTTCTCACGGGAAGACCCCCGGACCCCACAAAAGCCATAATCTCGCGCCTTCGGCAAAGTCAACAAAATGCATCGTAAAACTCATCTCAGCCATTCTAAATAGTAAAACTTTTTCCCCGGGGAGACCCCTGGACCCCCTCAAACACCAATATCTCGTGCCTACGGCGCTCGCAAATTCAACAAAATACATTGTAAAACTCATCTCATCCATTCTAAATCGTAATTTTTTTTCCCTGGGAAAACCCTCGGACCCTCCAAACACGAAAATCTTGCGTCTAAGGTGCTTGCAAATTCAACGAAATGCATCGTAAAACTCATCTCTGCCATTCTAAATAATAAAACTTTTTGCCGGGGGAGACCCCCCGACCCCCAAATTAATTTCCTGCTAGCGACGCCACTGTCTATAGATGTGTACAATGATTATATGTAATGATATATGAAAAAAGTATATCGAGTATCTCCTGTGGGTGCGGGGCGCGGGTGTTATGAAATATTGAGGACCTTTGCCCCCCCTCCCCCCCATTACGTTTCATCTTCCTACGCCACTGTCCTGTCAGAATCACTGGAGTTTTGACTATGTTTCGATTAATACTAGTTATGTGATAAATATAATCTTACACTCATGGCTACATCATTTGAAATTTATTAAACTTAAATTTACTAAAATTTGAAATACCACGAGCCTTTAAGGATTTTATTTTGACATTTTATACAGTATTTCCAAAATACTCACAACAGTCAAACTTGTTTCTGGTGTTTTTTTAAATATCTTCAAAATAATTTTTTTTTTTTTTTATATATTAAATTTGATCAATTACATGTTCCGGTATTTAAGGTAAAAGGAGAGTGATAATGACTAGTTATAACACTCACTATACAGTAGTGAATTGTCAAACTTGTAATATGCATTCGTATCCTCAAGGTAAAAAGGAGACCTATTATAACACTCACTATACATTAGTGAATGTCAAACTTGTAACAGCCTGTATTAGCTTTAGGAAATCATACATTTTTGAATTTGAGAAAATGTTTTTCAAAATTTTTTCTAATAATTTTTTTAATTTTTTTTTTAAATTGATAACTTGAAAAGCCATTTCGGTTAAGTGTATAGACTTAGGTATTAGGTAATTATGATTTGCTTGTTGTTGACATCTTTTTCATCTGTGATGAATAACCTTCGAAACGGTAGCTATTTTAAATACCAGTACCTTTATATATATATATATAGGTAATCTTCCTCAATATAAAAATTAAATATGATTAATAAAACAAAAGAAAAGCATGAAAGATATGTACCAAGTAATTCATTTCTGCGTATATATAAAAGCTACAAATAGATCCTTTAATGTGATGATTTATTAAACTGATTTCATATCCTTCAGCAGTATCAAGGATTTAAAATAATTTAATTACCTGGTACCATATGTGTTCACAATTCGGAGGTACCATATGTGTTCCAATTCGGATGTAGAATAGAGTTCTCTTTTTTCATTAGTTTAACGTCCTATTAACAGCCAGGATCATTTAAGGACGTGCCAGGTTTGATGGCCGAGAAAAGCCGGAGAACCTGGAGAAAAATCACCGACCAGTTGTCAGTACCTGGCAAATTCTCCACATAGGATTTGAACTTGTGACCCAGAGGTGGTCGGCTTGTGGTAATATGTCGGGACATTTTTACCATTAGGCCACCGTGGCCCCACGAATAGAGTTCTCATAAAAGGTCTCATAAATGTTATGATAATTAGAAAGATTGGCACCTAATATAACCCATTACTCTAATTGCCGAACATGAAATTCCAATTAGCATTATACATTTCCAAGGCATTTCTTGATTAAAGCATTATATTGTTAAATATCTTATGTAAGTATGATCAGATGCATGTATACCATCAAGGGTTGAAAATGACAACTGACTTACTTGTAAAAGGGTACGTGGGTTTTAAATTAAAAACTTTATATTCTTTAAATGTTCACATGAACAGTTTTCATTGGGATTGGATAAAGGGAGGTAATTGACTTATTATTTTTAAGGTATATTCTCTAGCAAAATGCTCAATATCACTAAAAGAATTGCACAAAAACAGAGAAATGTATGTTTTGTTATGGATTGAGTATTCGGTCAGACCAATATTGTCTATATTTTTGACATTTTTTTTTATCTACACGAGGAAAAACAGTTTCTTATTGATAAAATGGGGGTAGCAGAGACTTTTACATGATTATTCGTGATGTACATGTATAAAGTACATGATATTTTCAAATCTTTGATGCTAATGTCATTATGAAACGATATAATCCATATTAAATAAATTCTGGTTATTTTTAACTTTATTTTAGCAGTAGGTTTTTTTTTCTCTGTAAAAAACTGTTTAAACATTTCTTGTTCTCTAAAATGTATGTATTTTGTAAGAGATTGAGTGCCAGCCAGGAGATATTGTCTATTATTACCAATTTTTTACTTATTAGCGGGCGCGCCGAGCCGTGACGGCCGAGCACACGGCTTACACAGGTAAACTTTACCTTGTTGAAACGAGACTTACAGTACGTACAGCCGCCAGCCGATTGTACATGTAAAATATTTATGTTTTTACAATTCTCTTTTCCCCTTTAAAAATACATATATCCTCATTATCCTATTCTCCTATCTTTTGTTGTTTACTTTCCCGCGTCTCGTCATTTGAGCTATGCATTTTGCACCTTTTTTCGGAAGAGTTCCGATACGAGCGGTAACAAATGAATAACTGTCAAGCGGTAACAAATGAATAACTGTCTAGGTTATGTGTAAAATATGTGTATATACACGGGGATTAACTATGACAAACAAATTATGTGTTTGATTATGTGCAATTACATGTATGTATATTCTTCTCACAAATTTGAATTGTTGACGATATTAAAATAAGATCGTTTTCCATAAAATAAATAAATATTTGTTATTTACAGACGTTTTGAAAGATATTTTGCTGTTGCCTTTAATTGTAAAATGCTGATTAAGTGTTATACATAATGATCTGCTTTTCAGGTTTGCTGAATTGATTTGATATACATAAAACGACTGATATCA
Source organism: Argopecten irradians (assembly GCF_041381155.1). Taxonomy (NCBI): domain Eukaryota; kingdom Metazoa; phylum Mollusca; class Bivalvia; order Pectinida; family Pectinidae; genus Argopecten; species Argopecten irradians. The sequence goes on from NC_091136.1 coordinate 13,425,335, forward strand.
TATTCTGGTAATATTTGATTACTTTGTTGCATGTAATTCCAGTATTTATTTATTTCTGCGTTTATATTCAATGTTTCTCCGTTTATATTCAATGTTTCTGCGTTTTATATTAACACATTTCGTCGCTTACATCGAGCGGGCGCGCCGAGCCGTGACGCAAGGTAAGCCTAGTACTATACATGTATACAGCATATATACGTATACGTTAGATCTACAATTTGAGTTTTTCGAGTAAATGGTTATTCTAGCTTTATGATGTAGATATTTTCAGTTTCAAAACATTCCATTTACACCACTTCAAAAATTCAAACAAGCATATATTTAACTTTAGATTAGATAATCAGTCCAATTTGATAGCGATATCAAAATGATGTTCGGATCAGTCTGGACTGAGATTTAGAAAGCATATGATGTAAATTTCAGTGGAATAAAAAAAAAAGTATAATGTAACACTATCTTTTTACGAGTAAAATCCCAAAATTTAGCATGAATATATCTAGAATCCGTGTTTTTATTTCATTCAAACTTCTGCTATAATGGTATGATGAAAACACGGCACCGTTTTTGAGTAAAAATAAAATGTGGACGGTTATCAGTTATGTGATATTGGAGTTACAGTACCGAACTTATACCGAAAATAATATGTATATCTATATTGTTGCCTTTGAAACTTTATCCATAACGTTTACTAAAAAGCAGAAATACATCAATGGTATTTCTGATATATGTTCCTATATTTAAGGTGTAGATTTAAATTCATTATTTCAAAATTATACTAAATCCTTAATAGTATATTCATTGTCGACCGTTTTGTATATCATACCGAGATTTAATAGTATGATATATGAACATTTATCGTATAATCCAAAAAGTAACCACATACAGTGTTCACAGGCATTAAAAATAGATATAATATCTTGTATCTTTTTTATATTTAGTGTGATAATGTCCTTCTTGTATGACTATACATGTACATTAAGATTCGAAACGGTGAAAATACATGCTTAGAATTTTTACTAATACCTTAGAAATTACTGAAGATTGCTATATGCCACGATGTCTAGACTGGAATAATTTTTAAGGTTAAACCTTTAGTTGAACTAGTTCTTAGAACCATTTTTGTTTCTGAATAAGACACCTTCCATTTTTGTTTTACCTGCGTACGACATATATATATATATGTGCATGTAATATGTATTCCTAGGTATGATCAGGTATATTTTATTTCCATTTGCTTTTACATCTTCATTCTAAAAATGGAGGTGACAATAAAAAAAACCTAGAGCATAGATGTACGGGGTTTCCATAATTCAAATCACAATCCAATTAACGGATGTCCTAACCTGATTGACAGTAAGACAATAGCAAATACCCGATATAGTCCACCGAATAGCAAATTGCCCGCGGCCAGGTAATTACAGGTGAGTTCGATGAATGGCGTTGTGTACAGGTAAATAACATCCTGGTCAAGGTATTACATAACCATCAAACCAAAGGCATGGCTAATTATATACATGTATCTATAATGTCGGTGTATCTACTAGTATATCGATTAAAAATTGAAAGCGACCGCACGGTCTAAAAAAATAGTTTGTTTTGTTTAATATCTCAATATTTAGATCTTTTATAATATCGAAAGTTAATTCTTTCTACCACATGTTGAAACGTTTTACGGTATTGTAATAAATGTATCTCGTTTTATTCGGTTAGCAACACACAACACAATGTTTGTAATGATAAATCATCGGTGTGTACGTATGTCAAGCATCATATCCTTGATGCTTTAATCAAGAATTTCTTCAATTGTTACGTAAAATTTCATTCTACAGTCACAAACTTTGCAATTCACAATGTATCAAAGATACAGGCTACAGGAAAATTTTATTTAATTAAAGCGTATTCGTTGCTGAACTCCTCGACAAAAAAATCGGAAACTTTTATTTCTGTGTGGATTTTCTTTCATAATTACACGAAGATTTTTTCATTTCAAATATTTTATTAACAAATACAAGATATACATGAATCATAGAGAAAGATAATATATTAATGTAATGCCAAATGGATTGGACAACAGGCAAAGCCTATATAGGTCCTCTCCAGAAATCCGGTTTATTTAACTAATAAATAGATATAAATAGTGTTGTATCAGTAGAAATGAAAAGAAAAAAGAATATTAGGAGCATACCCAAGCGGGCCATAGAAAAGAAAATAAATATTTACAACAGATAGACAAATAAGTAAATATATTTTAAATGAATAAGTAATAAATAGGCAATATTATTTATAGAAAACAAATTAATTAATTTATACATATCACATCCACACACACATACACACCCTCTCATAACGGCCTTCAATATAATCAATACATGCATATATTTTAATATTTCTATAAAATCTATTTGTACAATTGAAATCTCTTAGTTTTTTTTATATTAATTACTTGTATGAAGTAGTATCATTTCATTAATATCATTAGAAAAATCAATTAGACCCATACAACAGAATTTCAATATTAACAAAACCCAAAAAGATTAGAAATAGAGATTATGTGATGTCTAAAATCAGAAAAAATGAGTACAATAAAAAAAAATAATGTTCAGAATTTTCAGTTGGAGCACCACATAAGCATGAACCATCATCTGTCAAATGATCGGAGAATTTGTCATAATTTAAGTCACTGGCATTATTGCGCAATTGGCATAAAAGGATATTTAAATTTCTTGGTTTACAATTCATAAATATGTGTGAGATTATAGATGGAAAAGGATAATTATTAAATTATAATTTAAAGGAAGAAATAAAAAGATGATTCCTCTCATAGAAGTGTATCTTGTGAATGTCCAAAGTTTCATGAAGATGCAGGAAAAAGCTATTTTTTCTAGTTGAGTTAGTCCTTGATTGTGGTAAAGTTAAAGAATTTCACACCTTGTCATTTTCTAAATGCATAATTTATTATTAGTATCTATGTAGGGATGAATATTATCATTATAAGATAATTAGGTGTAAGGTTTGTTTACGATTTTATATAGTTAATGAGTATTTGTGTTGAGACGATACGTCTATTCTGCAATTGTTTCATGTTGGGTTTACAGAGTAAAGAAACATGGTGATAAGTGCCTCTTCTTAAACCAGTAATAATTTTCATAGCTTCTATTTGAATAGATTCTAAAAGATCAGACTCATTTTTGTACAATTATCCCAAACAATATCAGCATATTCTAAAATTGGCCTAATATAAGATATATATAGTGTTTTTAAAGAGTTTCTATCAAGTTTATGTTTAAGAGTTCTTAATATATTGAGTCTGGATGATGCTTTTTCATAGATATTTGATATGTGTTCTGACCATGTTCCTTTTCTATTAAATGTAGCCCTAAGTGTTTGTGAAAGTCATGCTGAGATACGGGTTGGTTATTAAAAATAAGAGTGGGATGTAGGTCCTGCTTGTTTCCGTGAGAAGGTAAAACTGACAGTTTTATTAGGATTAAAAGAATTTGCCATTGATCAGCCCCAGAGGAAATAGAAGTGAGATCATCATTAAGAGTGTCTGCTGGCGTTTCAAGATCATCATCATCAACATCACATCCTCGATACTCCAGGGTTCCGATCACTATCGATCTTTACACCTCTGGACTATCTACATAGTGTATAATGAGCAGCTCAGCCTGAAAACAATAGTACCAATCACAGGCCTGCGAAAGATTCCTTGAAGACTACAGTAGAGAGCGCGCCTAACATCAAAGCCACAGCAGTCAACCACAGAGTACCGTTATACGTTCTTTGATGTAACATCAAATGACTAATTAAACCTTTCTATTCTGTTGCCTCATTTTCTATGAGATAGTCCAGGGTGTAAAGTCGTAAGTGATCGAAACACCTGAATTAATCGAGATGCAACTACAATTACAATAAACGAAGTCTCATCTGCAGAAAATTTTTATATTGGATGTAATATATCTGTGATGTCATTTATGAATATTATAACAAGAAAAGGACCAAGAACAGACCCTTGAGGTACTCCTGCATGTACTGATTTCAAGTTTGATTTATAGTCATCAATGATTACTCTTTGTTTTCTGTCAGATAAGTAAGCTTTGAACCAGTCAAGTAATTTACCTTTTATACCATATTTTTGTAATTTATATAAAAGACCTGAATGCCAAACTCTGTCAAATGCCTTACTTATATCACAGAAAACAAAGCGCACATCATTTCCCTTATCTAAATTAGAACTAATAATATTAAAAATATCAACAAGTTGATTAGAAGTAGAATCTTTGGGTTGAAATCCAGATTGATTTTTACTCAACATGTTATATCTAGTGATATAATTAAAAGTATATTTAAAAATTATTTTTTTCTAACATTTTAATAATAAATATAGAAGTAAAATTTCAATTGGTCTATATAATTATTTAGGTCATTTAATGTCACCTTTACCTTTATATAGGGCATTAACATTAGCTGTCTTAAGGATGTCTGGAATTTTCACCCAATGATAAAGTCTTATTAAATAGTAATTTTAAAGGATAGATTAGTGATGGCGACAAGTTTTTAACTACTCTTGGCAATATGCCGTCTGGACCAGCAGGCTTATTAATTCTTAAAAGGTTAAATTGGTCTTTGATATCTTGTTCAGTAATATTTATTTCAGAAAGTTTCATAAGGGCATAAGGGAGGTAATTCTGGAAGATTAGTGTCAGTGATATCTGAATAGAGATGTTAGTAAAGAAATTGTGCAGTGCTTCAGCTTTATCAAGAGGATGTGTTAGTATTTTACCATTCACTTTTAGAGGATTAGAGGTTGTGTTAGATTTATTCATTTTAATTATTGACTTGGCAATATTCCACCATTTCTTTGAGGAGGTTGACTTATCAGACAGTTCATTTTGTAATTTTTGGATATAGTTTTCTTTAGCTTCCCTAATAAGACTAACAGTTTCATTACGGATTAATCGAAAATTTGACCAGTCTTGTTCCCTATTGAGGGTTTTAGCTCTTTTATGTATTCTATTTTTTTGTCTTAACTTGATTTTTATATCTGAGGTGATCCAGGGTTTATCATTTGGACGAATTGTAACAGATTTATGAGGAATGTGCCTGTTTGTTTTTTCATTAATTGTGTTAATAAGATGAGAGTAAGAGTCATTTATATTGGTGCAGTTTATGAATAAGGTGTCCCAATCTATTCTATTGTAGTAGTTCATTGTTAATGGTATCCCATTCTGCATTATTAAAATCATATATAACTCTTTTATAGGATCTGTGTTTGAATGTTTTGAAAGAAACATGTATTATAATTGGGCAATGATCACTACATAAGGGAGATAATATTTGACTATAGGTAATAAGATCAGAATTATTTGTAAGAAATATATCAATTTCAGTTGCAGAGTTATTAGTAATGCGGGTTGGTGCTTGAATTGTATCATGTAGTTGATATTTTGTTAGCAACCTTGATAAATGAGAGGTTTTAGTAAGTGTCAACAGATCAGAATTAATATCTCCAGTTATTATTATATTTAAGTTACACGAAGATACCTGCTATTAGAGCACAAATTAGAGTATTTGAAACATCGAATTTCACTCTTTTAGTTATTTATATTCGAGACAAAGTTATTGTACGATTAACTTCACTCAAAAGTAATCATAAAAAAAAATCTTTGATCGGCTTTTCCTGTGACCGTCGATGTAAGTGATAGCACATCAGTTAAAGTACAGCAATAAGCCACGGACTATTGTGACGTCACACGGTTTAGGGCTAGAAAATTTGACCTCGATATCGGCGGTTTACAGGTTATTCCGGTCGCGCGCGGCACGGAGAGGTTTCTACACGGTCTAATAAAGCCATTTCCAGCATAAACTGAAATTATCATTTTTGACTGCACAAATCCTTTAAATATATCATGGATTTATAAATGCTTATAAATCCTTGTATATATGTAATCGTGTTCCGTATTTTATTAACAATTTTTGAACTTGATTTAGGCCTAATAGTTATCGGACTAACGCACCATTTTATCATGATAAAAATGTAAATGTGTACAGATTACCGAGTACCCGAATGTACTGTTACGTGAATCTCCTAAAATTGCTGACTTGCAATATGGCGTGTGTGTCAATGATTATATATATAAAGTCAAGTGAATGTATTATATATGCCAATTCATAAATACTTGGTACTGAAACCACCCCCATTTTGTATCCCAACATCGTCAAAAGTATCATCAAGGATTTATAAGTGAGAACTGTCTCTTTACCTTACTAAACACCACGCGTAACGCTAGACGAACCGGGAAATCGAGTCCAACGAAACACCAATGTAAAGTTAATAAAATTTCACAACGTTTAGTACTTGCTTTAAGGACGGAAGATTTAGAAGATATGTCTTAAATTTTTGTTAAAAAATACGACAACTCATGAAATGACGCTTCAGAAAGTAAGACGGTAACCCCTCGCACCCACAAGCTACATCAAAGGCTGCGCCGGCGGATATCAACGGAAAATCAGTCGTCGCCCAACGTCACGGTCAGTACACAAACGCAAAAGCTCCTACGTCGTACTTGCCCAAAACCCAGCGTGACTTTTTCACCTCACTTAAGTCCTTGATATCATCAAGGATGCATTTTAGACAAAAAATCCTTAGTATCATATTATCATCTTATTATAAGCGACCGCGGTGTGAAAAAGTGCTCACAGAAATTAGACATACACTACATATGAAACTATATATACTATGGTCTCATTAAATTATTAGGTAGCTGTATGACTGTGTTTCTGGTGTTAAAAATCATACACATATGATCGCATTGAAAAAGTGTATACAACTATCGTCGGCCATTTTTCTCACTTCGAGCTCCCCAAAATGCATACGCATCCCCTTCGTAACCCCGCAGGGTACCGCTAGCTAGCTCCTACCCATGGTGTCAGGATGGCCCCAATAGGGCAAGCAATATAGCTAAATTTGTCCACGGCGTCCGTTATCTGTGGAGTTAATTAGTCGGATGACACGTGTGCGGTACACAGTACACCTGAGAGGTGTATCTATGGCGACAACATATAAGTAAATGTACAGGTAATATAATTCAACTGACAGAGAGAGAAGAACATATACTGGCAATAAGTTTTTTTTTTTTTTTTTTTTTTTTTTTGTAAAGTTCATTCTTTGTAAACCCCCATTAAAGTGTACTGGGTTAAAAAGGGTCTTCCCGAACTTCACTGACAATCTAGTCTCTGTCTTTCGTTGATTAGCATTTTGAGTATATAATTTTTAACAAATGTATAGCACAGTGATCGTTCATATGATATTTTATGTTTAACATAGTGACGTTGTGTATCGATTACGTCACGCACTAAATATAGCATTGAAAAAATTGCTAGCCGTTGGTCGGTTTGTGTTGACACAATATTCCATGTTAATGTGTATTTTATGGTGTAATAAATAACATGCCAGCTATGATAACTCCCAGTAACTGGGTTTCGAAAGGTGTGCTCTTAAACTGAAAATTGTATGAAAATTCTGTTATTATGTGACCTTCTTATTAGTGCTTTATTCGATTCGTGCCATGACGGTTCATCAGGATATTTATTCAAACCAATATTATTTTCACTTTTGTGTCTCTTTTTTAGAAATAAGATATGATGATTAACACAGACACCGGTATATCCCGATGTCATTTCCTATAACGAGTTGTACATAGATCTAACAAATATCCCCAGCTAACCAGTTGCTTTTAAAGACGTTTTTAATATTGTCCAGTGATAGTAATATTAGGAAAAAAAACCTTTAAAGATATTTTTAGGTGTAACGACGTCACGAGTATAAAAAATGCATACTGAATCAGAAACGTATAAAAAAATAATGTATGTCGTTAAGTTTCAGATTCAATAAGTTAATCGACAAAGAAATACTAATTTTAAAAAATTCGTTGAAACCTCACTACCATTATGTGTAAACTGGAATATGAAGAAATATACACGTTTTATCATTTAACCAATCGATGAATACAGCTCCCTATACTACTCTCCTTATGGTCGTATCCAGAGTACCTCTCTTTGACGACACAAAATAAATCATACATGACCAAGCTAAGTTCGCTTCGTTGTAATAACATAGGCCTGGGCATGGCCTCGTAATTAGGGTAGTAGTAAAAACCTTTACCATAACACTGACTAATTAGCAAAGACAGTATATCACAATTGTTTATTTAAGTCAAACATGTAATTATGTAATATCAAATAAAAAAAACAATTGTGAAAAAGAGTGATCTTTTTAATGACCAATTAAACTTCTTAATTGCCGGAATCTTGTTTTGATTTTATAGTCTTTGTCATTCCGACAAAAAATATCAGTGGCCAAGGCTATAAATACTCCCTCACACAATCCTTATAGTATCATACAACATGAATACCTTTCAAGAAGCAACCTACCGATACCTGTCCAGCGACACCAAGAAGACCTGCATCCTCGGTCACAGCTTTATCAGACGCCTCATCGCCCGATGGAGAAAAGAAGAAATACCACTACCAAATTGGTCATTCCATGCCTTCGGACGAGGTGGTTTGAAGCTTCGACAGCTGAGAGACATCGTACTAGCCGAAGATTTTTCCATCTATCACACCGTCTTTGTACAGATAGGCGAAAATGACATCGCTGACCAGTCAACGGCCCGTACAATTGGACTTCTTCAAGAAATCCATCAACTGTTTATCGCCCAGGGTGTAGAAGTGGTGATGTTCGGCGAGCTTTTTCCGAGACACGATCGCAAATTCAACAAGACCGCATCACTTATCAACAGAATGATGAAGAAACAACACCCTGACATCATTTGGCAACGCGACAGAGACTTGTTGATGGTACACACCTGAAACCGTCGGCGGAAGTTGCTTTCTCCAACAGCATTGACCGGGCCATCAGACACATGAGAGCTTGATCTTATAATCAGCCAATCCTTTATAAAAAAAGCCATTTTCATGGCTACCCAAATATCACAAAAAGACCCACGAACACTCGAAAATACGCATTTATATATTACGAATTATATATCTTTAGCATGAATAAAAACAACTGAAAATTGACACGTGTATACTATTTATAATTTTATTTTAAATATTTGACGAATACTTCTTAAAACTAAACATGTATTTAATCAGAAACATATATGTATAATTGTTTCTGACAATAGGAATTAAATTTTATCGTATATCGTACTAATCGTATTAGTTCACCAGTTAAGTTTGGCCTCTATACTGGCAACAAAGTACATCAAATAATTACCAGAATATGATATCGGTCGTTTAATGTATATCAAATCAATTCAGCAAACCTGAAAAGCAGATCATTATGTATAACACTTAATCAGCATTTTACAATTAAAGGCAACAGCAAAACGTCTGTAAATAACAAATATTTATTCATTTTATGGAAAACGATCTTATTTTAATATCGTCAACAATTCAAATTTGTGAGAAGAATATACATACATGTAATTGCACATAATCAAACACATAATTTGTTTGTCATAGTTAATCCCGTGTACATTTGTTACCGCTCATATCGGAACTCTTCCGAAAAAAGATGCAAAATGCATAGCTCAAATGACGAGACGCGGGAAAGAAAACAACAAAAATATACATGTAGGAGAATAGGATAATTAGGGTATATGTATTTTTAAAGGGGAAAAGAGAATTGTAAACATAATTATTTTACATGTACAATCGGCTGGCGGCTGTACGTACTGTAAGTCTCGTTTCACAAGGTAAAGTTTACCCGTGTAAGCCGTGTGCTCGGCCGTCACGGCTCGGCGCGCCCGCTCGATGTAAGCGACGAAATGTGTTAATATTAGCGCAGAAACATTGAATATAAACGCAGAAACATTGAATATAAACGCAGAAACATTGAATATAAACGAAGAAATAAATAAATACTGGAATTACGTGCCACAAAGTACATCAAATATTACCAGAATATGATATCGGTCGTTTAATGTATATCAAATCAATTCAGCAAACCTGAAAAGCAGATCATTATGTATAACACTTAATCAGCATTTTACAATTAAAGGCAACAGCAAAATATCTTTCAAAACGTCTGTAAATAACAAATGTTTATTTATTTTATGGAAAACGATCTTATTTTAATATCGTCAACAATTCAAATTTGTGAGAAGAATATACATACATGTAATTGCACATAATCAAACACATAATTTGTTTGTCATAGTTAATCCCCGTGTATATACACATATTTTACACATAACCTAGACAGTTATTCATTTGTTACCGCTCGTATCGGAACTCTTCCGAAAAAAGGTGCAAAATGCATAGCTCAAATGACGAGACGCGGGAAAGTAAACAACAAAAGATAGGAGAATAGAATAATGAGGATATATGTATTTTTAAAGGGGAAAAGAGAATTGTAAACATAATTATTTTACATGTACAATCGGCTGGCGGCTGTACGTACTGTAAGTCTCGTTTCACAAGGTAAAGTTTACCTGTGTAAGCCGTGTGCTCGGCCGTCACGGCTCGGCGCGCCCGCTCGATGTAAGCGACGAAATGTGTTAATATTAGCGCAGAAACATTGAATATAAACGCAGAAACACTGAATATAAACGCAGAAACTCTTAATTCTATCGCCGAATCTGTTAATTTCACCGTCGCATCGGAAAAGTTTGACGATTCCCAACCTCCGACAATGTAGCAATAAATAGCCGTGCACGTAACGAAGTTGGGTAATTGTGACTGATAGCCTCTGTTATTCGGCCGTCAGCCGTCACGACCCACGGCGGACAGAAAAATACTTAATTTTACGGCAGAAATACTTAATTTTATTAATAGAATTGGAATTCTGAGGAAAAGTCTTAATATAAAGGGTTAATACTGAATAAAAAAGCACATATGCTAATCCTGCCGAAACTTGTTAAAAATTAAGTATTCTGCCGTTATTCTAACAAGTTTCGGCAAGATTAACACATTTTGGGTTACCAGTGTATTGTCTTACTGTCAATCAGGTTAGGATATCCGTTAATTGGATTTGAATTACGGAAACCCCGTACATCTATGCTCTAGGTTTTGTAATGTCCCCTCCATTTAAAATGAAGATGTAAAAGCAAATGGAAATGAAATATCCCTGATCATACCTAGGAATATATATATATGTCGTACACAGGTAAAACAATAATGGAAGTTGACTTCTTCAGAAACAAAAATAGTTCTAAGAACTATTTCAACTAAAGATTTAACCTTAAAAATTATTCCTGTCTAGTACTGTAATTACAGATTCAGATTCAGATTTCTTTATTACTCTCTGACACACTTACGTGTGTAACAAGAGGTCAAATCAGTATATTACATTTTGACATGACGGAACACATAGCATTAGTATAATACAATCAACACAACATAAGTATAAAACAGAATATAATGGACCTAATTAATCTAATTATTACAAATAATTTTTTCTAATTTCTCAATAAACCTGCTAAGTTGCGAAAGAATACGTACGTTACACAGTGAGATTAAACCTTTCATTTTTGTTAGATTAGGGTTCATAAAATAAATATTTTGGTATATGCATTTGCCTAATTTGATGAACTGATAGGTGAGTACAATTAAATAAGTAATGAAATTCGTCACCAATACCGTTGGAACAAAGGGGACAAATTCTTTCATTGCGTGGTATATTAGCCCATCGTCCCGTTTCTATGGGCAAATGTAAATTAGAAGTACGAAATTTAACAATATTTTTTCTATCTTTTTCATTCAGTTTCAATAGATAATTCTCCATTTGAAAATCGTTTTTAAAAAACTGTATACATTTTACCTTTTGATGACAAATTCATATCATTAAACCACCTTTGAATAAATTGATCCTTAAGTATTTGTTTAATGGTAAATTTTAAATATATTTTTGTTCAATGTACAAGATTCCTGTATATTCCATACAAAATTTAAGCCCGTCTCATAAAAAATATTTCGCACAAAATCGATCCATTTAAAACTTATGTTTCCATTTACATGCAATTGGTACATTAGTTTATATATTTTGCTTGACAATTTATCAGTGGAAATTAAATTATACCAAAACATGGCCATTCTACATTTCACTTCAATACTCAACGGATATCTACCCAATTCACCATAGACCATAAAGTTGGGTGTACTACGTCTCAAACCTAAGATACGTTTACAGAATTGCAAGTGAATTTTTTCAATAATAGTAATATTCTCAAAACCCCATACTTCAACAGAATATAAAAGAATAGGTTGTACCAGAATGTCAAAAATCTTCAGTTGTAAATCAACTGGCAGAGAAATATTTCTAATTTTTTTTGTAAACAGCAAATAAAGCTTTTTTCGCCTGTTCCGCTAATTTACTCTTTGCTTTAGCAAATGTACCATTATAGTTAAATAAAATGCCTAAGTATACAAAAGATTCCAATATTTCTAATTCTTCGTTGCAAAATAAAAAACGCAAACGTGTTTGACACTTCCGTTTTGAGAATATAACAACTTTAGTTTTTTGCGTATTAACCGTAAGTTTCCACTCATTACAGTATATTTCAAACATATTCAATAAATTCTGTAGCCCTTCTGCTGATTCGGAAATAATAACAGTGTCATCAGCATAAAGGATAAGAAACATCTTAATAAACAATCCAACATCATCACTCAAGCTTTTCATAGTTTGGAGGCAACTGACGTCATTTTCATCAAAAAAGTCTTCTAAATCATTTAGATAAATTGCAAATAAAAAAGGTGACAAATTTTCCCCTTGTTTTAGACCAATATTACAATCAAATAATCCTGACAGTTCATTCCCTTTCTTGACACACGCTTTCGTGTTGGCATATAAGTTGATAATGATTTTTAAAATTTTCCCGGTTATGTTACTTTTTTGAACCTTTTTCCATAATCCTATTCTCCAAACAGAGTCGAAACCTTTTTTGAAATCTACGAAAGAGCAGTATAATTTTTTCTTGTGTGATATATATATAGATATAAGGGTATGTAAAACAAAAATATTATCAACAGTAGAATGTTGCTTTCTAAAGCCAGCTTGAGCACCACTAATGATATGAAGTTCATCAGATAACTTATTAAGTCTGGTATTCAAAATAGATGTGAACACTTTTCCTAGACAAGATACCAGGCTAATCGCTCTATAATTATCTAAGTTCTTCGGATCTCCTTTGTTTTTATACAAAGGTTTTATTACACCTATTTTCCACGATTCTGGGATACATGCCGTATTCAAAACAATATTGAACATTTTATGATAGACATTTAAAAATAGGTCCAATGTTGTTTTTTTATGTATTCATTTATAATACAGTCTATACCACCTGCCTTATTATTACTAAGATTTTTAACTGCATGCTTTATTTCATCCACAGTAATTACATCATTCAATATATCATCAAACAAACCATTATTTACATCATCGAAGTCAAAATGTTCGTCTGTATTATCTCCCTTGTTAAGATTTTTAAAATAATCATATAGTTCCTCAATTTTAATATCAACGTTTTGTTCGTTTGAATTACCTCCAATATCATTTAATAACCTCCAAAATACTTTGGGGTTAGATTTCGCAGTATGTCTTATTTCATTCTGTTTCTTCTCTTTATGCATCATGAAATGTTTATTTAATGTTTGTCTATACATTTTGCTCGCATGTTTTAACGTTGATTTATTGTCTAAATTTTTACAATGTTTATATTTATTTTTAGCTGCATGAAATTCTTTCCTCCTTTTATGACAATCATTCCCAAACCAAGGTTTATTATTGGTTTGGCTAATATACTTTGCACTATTTTTTGTACCAAATACCTTTTTAGCAGATGTCTTAAAAAGATCACTGATATTATTTACAACATTATCGATATCCTTAGATGTGATATTGTTATTCTCCTTCTCAGTTAAGGATTCTAACTGTTCATTTATAATATCTAATTGTTCACAGCAGTCTTCTTGTACATAATTATAAAAGGACTGTTGTTTATCTGCTCTCCATTTAATGTAAGCATTATCTTTAGATAAGTTTAGATAATCCTCTCTTGGCGAAGTTTCAGTATTATTTTTACTACTTAAACGAAATACAATTCTACTATGTACATCAGAGAATAAAGGGTCAAAATCCATTACATCAAAATCAGTGATTAATTCAAAGAAATTAGATGATACAACTAAATAGTCTACAACTCTTGTGTCATTACAAGTAGTTTTTCCAACAGATTTATCCATTCCGACTCTTCCATTTGCAATGTACATATTATTTTGTTTACACAATTGCAGTAACTTATAGCCAAAATTGTTAACATTACACTTGCATTGACTTGATCTCAATAAGGGTACATCCTGTTGGGTAAGTTTCTCGAAGTCATACATATAACTAAGAACATCTTCATTTTCTTCAATATCTAACATATTCATTAGAGAATTGTCTGGTTCTATGAAATCTTGTAGAGCTTTGGTTTTAGCATTAAAATCACCAAGTAAAGCTACCTTACATGTCGACTTTTGGAGTTCTTTCATTTCATCCTCTATTTCGTCGAATGCATTTATAGACGAATATTTAGAGTTTTCGGGGGGGATATATGTACATCCTATTATAATATCATTTTCAACACAAAGAACATCTTTGGACAGTTTAACCCACTGTACATACTCAGAATCAGTTTTATAAAAATGTAGAAAAGGTTTCAATTCCTTTTTATACACAACAACTATACCGCCAGACTTTTTTTTCGCTTTTGAGCGATTCTTAGCAACATACTCATACTCAGATGGTATCTGTAATACATCCAAGTCATCTGTTTTACTTTCAACAAATACAAGAATATCATGTGATCTTAAGTAGTCAGAAAATTCTGGTAAATTGATCTTCGATTTTATACCACATATATTTAATAACGTAAAGTTTAAGTTGTTCGTTGTATTAAAGTCTCGGTCTCGGTTTCGACCTCTCGTAGCGTTTTCCTACGGTCGGTTGCTGTGACGAGGGCGCGAATCCCATCCGCCAGATGTCGCTGACTGAGTATGGCCCTGGTGAGCTCCATCATCGATCCGTCGCCCAGGAGGCTGATTGGACCATCTTCGATCCTGTGATCCGAAGCGGGAGCTCCCTGAACCATTACGGAATCGTGGCATATAGCAATCTCCCGTAATTTCTAAGGTATTAGTAAAATTCTAAGCATGTATTTTCACTGTTTCGAATCTATATGTATATAGTCATACAAGAAGGGTTGCAGCATTACCACACTAAATTTACTTATTTAAATATCACTAAGTATATTTTTGAAAGGTACAAGATATATCTATTTATAATACCTTTATACAAGTAATTTCATTTTTCATTTGAACACTATATGTGGTTACTTTTTGGATTATACGATAAATGTTCATATATCATACTATTAAATCTCGGTATGATACACAAAAGGATCGACAATGAATATACAATATTAAGGATTTAGTATAATTTTGAAATAATGAATTTAAATCTACATTTATACTGTAATTTAGAAACATATATCAGAAATATCATTGATGTATTTCTGCTTTTTAGTAAACGTTACAGATAAAGTTTCAAAGGCAACAATTATAGATTATATATTATTTTCGGTATAAGTTCCAGTGGCGTAGGAAGATGAAACGTAATGGGGGCAAAGGTCCTTAATATTTTGTAACACCCCCCGCCCCACACCTACAGGAGATGAATTCAACACACATCCATATATACTTTATATACTTTTTTCATATATCATTAAAAGCAATGAAAGCAATGATTTGAGAAATTATTTTTACGATTATGAATCATTAATTCGTGCTGGAGTCCCATTACTAAGAGTTAGCCAAGATCAAGCTAGACCAAATACATTTGGAATCAAACTTCTAGAATTTTGTAAAAATAACAATCTTTACATAGCGAATGGTAGGGCCGGTAAGGACATTAACATTGGTAGAAATACGTGTAAAGATGTAAGTCTGATAGATTATTTAATCGTCTCCTCAGATATATTTCCTATATTAACTGATTTCGAAATTCTGGATTTTGACCCACTTATAT
The DNA here is from genome assembly GCF_041381155.1 of Argopecten irradians. Classification (NCBI taxonomy): domain Eukaryota; kingdom Metazoa; phylum Mollusca; class Bivalvia; order Pectinida; family Pectinidae; genus Argopecten; species Argopecten irradians. The sequence goes on from NC_091136.1 coordinate 13,441,410, forward strand.
CTGATGCGCATTGTAGAGTATTGTATAGTATTCAATACACAGAGGCCATATTTGAAAATGAAAAAAATACTTCAACCTCAGAGAAAATAAGAAAATGGGTAAAAGAAAAACAAACTGATTTTGTTAACACTCTACAATCTGAACAAGACGGTATCATAATGGAAATAAATGAGAAAATAACAAGACTTCAGCAGTCAACAACACCAGTATTAAAAACTGATATAAATGATATAGTAAATATGATTACGGACATGTTTAAAAAGGCAGCTAAAAATGTTTTTGGTACACAAGAAAACAGAATTAATAGAAGAAAATCTACACTAAATTGTGACAAACCTTGGTTTACACGCGACTGCTCACGTAAAAGAAAAGAATTTCATGAAGCGAAAAAAACGTTATAATATTCTGAAAAGTAGTGCAAACCGGAAAACACTAGTGAAAAAGAGCAGGGAATATAGGAATCTCTTGAAGACAAATTACAAGAAATTCCAAGAAAATATCGAAACTGAAATTAGAAGAACATCAGTTAATCAACCAAAAGTATTTTGGGATATGTTGAATAGACTTGATAAGAAGCATAATGAACTTAATGTTGATTTACCTATCGAAGACCTCTATACATATTTCAGCAATCTAAATTCAACCCAAGATAATGACACAGAAGAATTTGAAATTCCTATTTTTACAGATAACACATATGACAATATACTGAATAATAAAATTTCTTCCAAAGAAATTGTGGACGCAATTAAAAAAATTAAATAATAATAAAGCATGTGGCATTGATAATATATATAATGAATACATTAAGAGTACTGTAAATGAAATGTTACCTGTTTATGACAAACTTTTTAATATTGTTCTCGACACCGGTATTATTCCGGAAAGCTGGAGTACGGGGATTATTAAGCCTATCTTTAAAAATAAAGGTGATCCCAAAGATCTAGATAATTACAGGGCAATTACACTAGTTTCGTGTCTTGGAAAGGTTTTTACGTCTGTTATCAATGCTAGGTTGTATAAACTATCGGATGAAATTGATCTCATCAGTCACGCACAGGCGGGCTTCCGAAAAGGTCATTCAACCGTAGACAATATATTTATTTTACATGTACTTATATCGTTGTACTTGTCTTCAGGTAAAAAAATTTACTGTGCTTTTATTGATTTCAAAAAGGCCTTTGACTCGGTTTGGCGTGTTGGCCTGTGGCAAAAGTTAATCAAGAGTAATATAACTGGCAAAATATTTAATGTTTTATATGCTATGTATTCGAACACAAAATCTTGTGTACAAAATGGAAATGAAAAATCAGAGATGTTCACATCCAATATCGGTCTAAAACAAGGGGAAAATTGCTCACCTTTTTTATTTGCCCTGTATCTGAATGATTTAGAAACTTATTTTGCTGATAAAAATGTTGATTGTCTAAACAAAATCCATGAGTTATGTCGAGAGAACCTTAACATGTATGTTCGACTTTTTCTAATTTTATATGCTGACGACACCGTTTTGATGTCTGAATCAGCTGATGGTTTGCAAGCAATGTTAGATATGTTTCAAGATTATTGTCAAATGTGGAAACTTGTGGTGAACACTACAAAAACTAAAGTGATGATTTTTTCGAAAAGAAAAACAAAAACGGCAAATAACTTTTCCATTTTTGATAATAGATTGGATATAGTAGAAACTATGTATTCGAACACAAAATCTTGTGTACAAAATGGAAATGAAAAATCAGAGATGTTCACATCCAATATCGGTCTAAAACAAGGGGAAAATTGCTCACCTTTTTTATTTGCCCTGTATCTGAATGATTTAGAAACTTATTTTGCTGATAAAAATGTTGATTGTCTAAACAAAATCCATGAGTTATGTCAAGAAAATCTTAACACGTATGTTCGACTTTTTATAATTTTATATGCTGACGACACCGTTTTGATGTCTGAATCAGCTGATGGTTTGCAAGCAATGTTAGATATGTTTCAAGATTATTGTCAAATGTGGAAACTTGTGGTGAACACTACAAAAACTAAAGTGATGATTTTTTCGAAAAGAAAAACAAAAACGGCAAATAACTTTTCCATTTTTGATAATAGATTGGATATCGTAGAAACTTTTTCGTATCTAGGAGTAATTTTCAATTATAATGGAAGTTTTAACATTGCTAAGAAACATTTATGTGATCAAGCTAAAAAGGCACTTTTCGCCTTGTATCGTAAAATAAGGAATCTGCACCTACCTATAGATATACAATTAAAACTATTTGATTCATTGGTTAAGCCAATTTTATTGTACGGGAGTGAAATATGGGGTTTCGAGAACATAAATATGTTGGAAAAAATCCACCTACAATATTGCAAAAGAATTCTTGGTGTGAAGAAAAATTCTACAAATTTCATGATATACGGAGAAACTGGCAGATTCCCTATTTCAATCGATATTAAGTTAAGTTTACTTAGGTTTTGGTTTTCTCTCATCTCAAATGAAAAGAAATTGTCTAGCTCTATGTATAAATTAATGTATGCCCTCCATGTAACAGGGAAAACTGAATTCAAATGGCTTAAGTGCGTTAAAGAAATTCTAGATAATTCTGGTTTAAGTTTTGTTTGGATATATCAAAAAAGCTGTTTACCTGATATTAAGTATCTGAAGTCAACTATTACCCAGAAATTAAGGGATCAGTTCATCCAGTCGTGGTTCCAAGATATTGAAAACTCTTCGAGAGGTTCTTATTACTCTATATTTAAAAACCATTTTGGACTTGAAAATTATTTAATACGATTGAATGAAAAAGACAGAAAAACAATGTGCAAATTCAGAACTTCAAATATTAAATTTCCGGTTGAAACCGGAAGATGGATAGGAGTTCAACGTAACAATAGAATATGTCATTTATGCAATACCGGTATTGGTGATGAATTCCATTATTTGTTTTTATGTTCAGATTATAATGTAAGTCAGCTACGTGGGGATTACATTCCTGCTTACTACACAAAACATCCTAATCACATTAAAATGAAAGGCATGTTCTCCATTTTTCATAAAAAAAATGTACGCAAATTTATGCTTATTTGTTCAGAAATTATGCAATTTGTTATAGTATTAATTACAGCTCAAAATTATCTAAAATATATGTATTGTTCTAATGTATTAATATATATACACATATGAATAAGTCAATTATTACTATAATCAATACATGTATATTAATATCTCCTATGTTACCAATTTTAAAGGTGAAACAATTTGTTGGAAAAAATGTTATGACACACTGAATTTTGTTTGTAAAAGTTTGAATCTTTATACAAATAATGCATCTAATTTTGCCTGTCATGCTTTAAAATTGAATTATATATGTATGACCTCTTGTTATACACAATAGTGTATCTGAGTGTAATAAAAGAATTGAAGAATTGAATTGAATTTAATCCTTGTACACATTAATAGGCAGTGGGGTCGCTAAAAGGAAATTAACGAATACGCAAATTGGCCAAATTAGCGTGTGAGCGCCGAAGGCGCGAGATTTTGGTGTTTGGGGGGTCCGGGGGTCTCCCCCCGCGGAAAAATACGATTTAAAATGGCTGAGATTAGTTTTACGATGCATTTTGATGAATTTGCGAGCGCCCAAAGGCGCGAGTATTTGGTGTTGGGGGGGGGGGGGGGGGGTCGGGGATCTGCCCCCATAAAAAAAAATTACGATTAAGAATAGCTTAGATGAGTTTTACGATGCATTTTGATGAATTTGCAGCACCCAAAGGCGCGAGAATTTGGTGTTAGGGAGTTTTCTCCCCCGGGGGAAAAAATATGATTTAGAATGGCTGAGATAGATGAGTTTTACGATGTATTTTAATGATTATAAAGATTATAACATGGTGATTTTTCGATTTAAAGCTACCTGCATTTAGAAATGATAATTGTGTCGTCATAACATTATGCAACCCTACTCGATCTGAATATACCGGCTTCACACCATCGGCACATTGTTGTGTAACATAAAAAAATGAATTAATTGTCTCGCTAAGACATATAAACAAATTGATCTTTTAAGAGACATTTTTTTAAATAGTACATAGAATCCCTTGATGGACATTTATAGTCTAGTTCGTGTGTATTGAATTTTTACTATTTAAGGTTTGACATTATGTGCTTGAACGTTTTAGGAAATGCGCCGCGCAGCGGAAAATTTTCTAGAATGAAGTACGAAAAATGTACAGGAGGACCCTTTTTTCTTTCAAATAAGCATTTTTAGAAAATTTCAGTCGGCGAAAATGGGGGGGGGGGGGGGGGGCAAAAAGACATGTTCCCCCCCCCCGTCCTGGGGAACGGGGGGGGGAGGGGGGGCAGTTGCCCCCCCCCCCTCTCGCTTACTTCTGTGTATGTATTTTCCTGGCGTGCTGATTCAGTCGTCCCTTTTCTATCAGACCATGCTTTGTTTTGTGATACATCTTCTTTTCGATTTTCTTCATTGTCGACCTCTGATTTATATGGCAATGAATTATCTCCGTTCTCCTGTTCCCCCTTTCCTGTTTTCATATCTTTATCAGCATCATCGCTCTTCGTCTGTTCTACATCTGTGTTATCGATGTCAATGTTTTCACGGGTTATTGATGTTGTCTGAAGTGAACTTGAATTTTCCTGTGACACATTTTCTGATATAGGCCTCGATCTACCCTGGTTATCATTAGAATCAAATTTAGGATAATCTGGGATTGGTATTGTTTCCCCGGTATCTGTTTTGGTACCGACATGATCTATTTCATGCCTTGCCGGGTTTGGAGATGGAAGTGTCGCGTTTTCCCGTCGTTTCCGTGCTGACCGAGTAGAAGATAGCGATGGGACAGCCCGTCGTCCAGAAATTGTCCTGGCAGCAGGGTCAGTTTCAAGTGGTTTTGCTGAAGAGTCAGTGTCTTGAAGTTCAGCGGTTTTTGCCACAGGTTCGGTAACCTCCGTGATATTAGTCTGGTGCTTATTTCGTTGTTTTTTATCCTTTCGACGCCTATTAAAAAGAAAAGGGTAAAATGTTTAAATTATACGTACAGAATAATATTCCGTGACAAAAGACACGGGAGAAACAATACTGTGAATTAAGTAATAAATTGTTGAACAATGGTTATACAATATACATTTTTACAAAAATACATGTAATATACTTGACATTCAATCAGACTATATTACAGCATAATTATTGTAAGACGTTTCCACAGATTGCATTGATCGTCATCTGCAAGCCACGCTTTGGCGAGTTTTAATTTAATTCTGGCCTTATAACACAACATTGTCAGGAGTTTTAAAACGATCCATCAATGCCTTCTCAAGTTATAGACATTGTTGTATCAACGACAGGGGACACAGAAGGAAATGACATTATTAAGATATGTTATAGAACAACACTTCATATCACTAAGGATGTGGCCATATACAGCATCTACTCGTGTTTAACCACAATTCGTCAAAACTACAATACTAAAGTATAGGGTTATCGCATATACACATACTTCCCGCGCCTACTGGTGTCGTCTGCTTTGTCTGTAGGAGGTTTGTTGGTAATTAATGCCATATCCTTCTCTCCCTCAAGAGAAGGTAACAGAGTGTTTCTTTTCATATCCTCAGTTGCTGGTAGGACCAGACCGGCCTCCACAGTAGACTCCTCAATCAGCAACTCTTCATTGGAATCCGTTACGTTACTGATGAACAAAAATATTATTTTGATATGTACGTGTGATATCGAGTTAAGTGGGAACCGTTATCTAAAACTATTTCAGTAATAAAAAGTTTTTAGATATGTGCATTACTTTAGACAATTCGTTATAAATGTGTCTTTATGCTACATTTATTTTGTATTTAGGCCAAATAACAAATACTTGTCTGTTTAGAGTTACCCGACCGACCCTGATTTTTCACCCCCGACCCTAATTTTTTTCCACTTTTCTACGGAAAAAAATAAAAAGTAGGGATTTCGATCTCAGTTATTTTCTTTGAAATTAATAACTCTGTCTGAAACGTGTTAATCCCTAGAAATGTAGCCGTGCGCCATTTACTATTTGTACTATAATAGTGGGGTTCTTTTCAAAGCGTAAGGCCTCCTCAAAGAAAATTTTCTTAAATAATGAAATTTAATATATGAACACTTTACAGAAACAGATAAAATATAGTTGCCACACATTATTTTTTTATCTAGTCACGTTCAAATTGCTCGTTGTGTAGCGTTATTTCTCCATATTAATTTTTTACTAAAACGGCAAAACCAGGAACATATGTTCATCATGAATAGAAGAAAGAAAATATTAACAAAATATAAACTGTTCAAGGAAAACACAGCCTAAACTTTCTCCATTGATTAATAGAAACGTTCACCTCCTTAAGTTTTTTATTCTTAAGTTGTCAAAGACCAGGTTTTGTCGAGTGTTTGACAGCTAAAGCATCTTATCCCGAAGATTGAGATATCTCCTGCCGCACCCCTAAGAGAGTGAATGGTTCTTTTTTCTTACCCTGTATAACACTTAGATTTTACAACTGTTGGACACGATGATCTCGTGTAGCTTGTCTTTACCCTTGGGTGGGTTATATAGACCTCACATCGGTAAAATTAAGGATATCCCTGTTCGGGTAGGGAGAAATAGAGGTTACATAATGAGTGGTTGTTGAATATTGAATTTATTCCACACGAGTGAGTTATTCTTTAAAAGTTAAAAAAGACACGACTTAGCGAGCTTTAGCGAGTGTCTTTTGTAACTTTATGGAGACTAAAAAAATAACTTACGATGCTCAGTAAAAGATCGTAATTACATGTAAAATTATTCGCAAGATACGGCATCGTCTATTTCCCGCCAGATTATTATCAAGCCATTCCCGTCAAGATCAAGTTCGTTTCATACACGTTAAAACTACACGAAACTCATCAGTAATATTCTTGTCCGGCAAGAAGTATTATTAGTACTAAAGGTCAATTTAACATATATGAAAACGACACGTATTTTGACACAATGACCACGGCGCATACGCTTTCCAACAGCAGTTTTGGGCGTCAAGCGGCCATCACAACATAGAATGACGTCATTTGATTATTGATGACGTTGACAATGATGATGTGACACTGAGAACGAGGTAGTTCGGTCAAAGTTCACCGTGTCAGCCAATCAGAATGCGTACAGAGTTTATACCACGTGTGGTATAAACAAATTGTTAATCAACAGCTGCAGTGTTTATTCAATGACCTGAGAGTTGAATAACACCGCCTATTGTGGTAGAAATCAGTTTATAGTTTGATAACGTACCTTTTACGGAGCTTTCTAGTCACAGACTGAACAAGAATGCCGATTTCCTTGTCGATCTTTGAGCCAGGAGTAAGTATATATATGCGGCGGCCACTCATAACAATATCGAAAATCTGCAAAAATACAACAAAATTAAGGTATTTTTTTATTTGTTAATTGGAACATAGATCATATTCTTGTTTTGATGTTGGAACAGGCAGTCGGGCGACGACTGTGATCAAATAACCCTAACCCTATCAAGACATTACGACTTATCAATTAAAATAAAATGACATCGTTAAATAGAATAGTTTGAATATAGAATGAACGAAAAATTACCTGGAAAAGTATTAAGAATGAAATCAAAGTGAACAGAGTGATGGTGTAGCTCCCGAATCTGTCAAGAAGCACATCATTGCATCCCTGTAAAAGAGAACAATCTTTTTGTCTTTTGTTTTCTGCAAAGTAAAAGTCCAGAACTCTTCAAGTACATTATATATGTAGTTGTTAGATTGAAATTATTTTATTGAATCGTCAATTTATTGTTATGCTAAAAATGTTGTTATGCCTAGGTTGCTCCTATCCCCTTTTAGTTACTATGTCTTGGCTGTTGTTATGCCCTATTTGTTGCTATGCTATGCACTGGTTGGTGCTATATCCTGTTTGTTTTAATGTCATTGTTATGCCCTGGTTGTTGCTATGCCCTGGTTGGTTGTTGCTATCCCCCGATTGTTGTGATGTCCTGGTTTTGCTACCCACGTTGTTGCCATTCCACGGGTGTTGCTATGTCCAGTAGACTAGAGTTTGCCATGGCTATTGTTACACTCAAACTGTTCCTATGGCTAGGTTGCTGCTATACTCGCAAACCATACCATTTTGTCGCAAGTGCATGTAGATCATCGAAAGAGCTGGTAGGTTCTAAGCTTGGCCAATTAATTCAGTGACTGCCTTATGAAAAGTTTCCAGTTTAATAGATATATTTTCCACCTCCTCCAATTTTTCATGTTCAATGAATATATATATCACCTCGCGGGAAGTTTTTAGTCCAATTGATATATCTACACCTCGTGGGAATTTTATAGATTAAAAAATACATTCACCGCTTCATGGGACTTTTCTAGATCAAATGATTCACCTACCTCTTCATGAGAATTTTCCAGATCAAATGATACATCTACCACTTCGACCCTATTTTAGGAGAGATCCTAGACCAGTGACTTACCGTCTCGTGGAAAGAACCTGGCAAAAGATGGTTTGTGCAGTTCTCCTGTCCATATACCAGTCCAGGGTCCCAGGTTGTAACATTCGTGCAGCAATGGATTGGTATTTGATTGCCATAAGGCAAGGATAATCTGTTAAAATCGCCATAGTTTCCGATTCCACAACACTCCATCTAGGAAAGTTATAACAGTTTGAATGGGAAAATAATGAAATGCTATTACATTCAGATTAATATTATACAAATATTGTATAAGATTTACAATATCGGGCTATATTAATTTGACTATGTTTTCTTCCATAATTTATAATGAAGTATACTGGCAATAAAGATCAAAATCATGATTTGAATAATAAATCTTTACATGCAATGCATATTTAATTTGTAATAAATTTATACGAAATATAGATACACAGTTGGATTAGTCAACTGCTGTACAAAGCTGAAAGGGTTTACCTTGAAGTAAAGCCATTTCCAAGGAATCTCAGAATCTTCGTGATAATTGGAATATTTCTGAAATTCTGTTACAAGTTGATCATACATTGTCCAAGCGATCTGCAAAGTAAGATCTCTAACAATATTCACAAAGTAACTTTATTAGAAATTAGTACTAAGATAACCCTTATGGAACTTATATATATTGTCTGTAATCATTCAATACTTCTTATTTTAATGTGAAACGAAATATTCAATACTTATTTCTTTTTAAAGTATTTGAATATATTAGTTAAAACAAATAAGCATACAATACTTACATTGCTCTGGGACTCAATAGACAGCCCTAATATGACGATTAATGTAATGGTGAAGGTGACTCGTAACGCAATTAGCTGTACAAAGAAAAACAATATCAGTGATAAAATACGGGTTTTCCGATATCTCAAAATGACGTGTACATACATTTACCTTTTTTGAAAGGAAAAATATTGCTCTCTCCAAAGGTAGTAACCGTTTTCGTGAAGACATGCTAGAAATGTGATTTTTTAGCTGCAAAATCTAGGTGGGGTAGAAGTATTTGAGTCACGGAGCTTTCCACCATTTGCGTGTATAGTACAGTGTAGAGTATGATTTTTACCGATTTTTCATCTAGACCCATAAAACTTCTAAAAATGTTCTGTAGGCACTCCATCCTCAATACTCCAGAGGTTCCGATCACTTACGATCTCTACACCCCTGGACTATCTCATTGTAAAAATTAAGGCATCTCCGCGGAAAACATCTGAACCAACCTTCGAATAACGTAACCCCACCGTCACAAAAAGCAAGTCAAAAGATGACTTGATAGTCACCGGATGGCGCGACTAATAGACTGGAATAGACTGCTTTAGTACCAATTCTCTCCGCTAGGCTGCACTCATAAATACTAAGACAGGTCAGGAACACCATTTTGGTCAAGATCCTGACTAAGTGAGCTCTGATTGGTCAATTCAATCAACAGTTAGACCCGGGAATTCCCTTCTGTTTACAATGACAATGAAGTGGAACTAAATTTTCCATATTGTTTAGTGTTTATGAAGCATTCAGTCTTGAAAAAAGTATTTGAAAAAGTTTAAGGATGTTACAATTTATATTCAGCAACTAGATATCTACTCACGTTTGAAATCTAAAGTTCCATACTGTATGCTGACTTCAATGTGAGATTACCGGAAAACCTCCAAGTGTCTGCTTCGCGTTTAAACATACACAACTATTTACTAATTACTGAAGTGACAAAACGAAAGTTTACTATACCGTGTATTCAAGGAATTTAGAGTTCCAGCTGTATATAATGAGACCATATAATGAAATAGTCATTTCCGCAATCCCCAATCCCAGCATTCCATAGGCGAAGGCGGTCAGATAATAGGTGAAACGGCGGTTGTTAAATCCAAGGAGATAGAATATTGAAAATAAGTCAATATCCGCAAAAATATAGTCAAACTTGAGTTGCAGTCCTGTTACAATCAAGGACAATGCGCACATCTGTGAAATAGAGATCACAGAATGAAAAAAGATATATCAATCGTATATTTACGTCATGTAATCTACAAAGAGACCAGAATAAGAGTTTCGTGGGTAGGAGGATAATTTGAGGAACCTTTCATGAACAGAAAAACAGGTCCTCGCCTTGATTGTGGCCATTTGTCAGTAAGACACTATAATTGATATATTATGTTGAAGTTTGTTATTTACAGTGATAGCAGATCGTTATCTTACTGACTTGGTTACCATAATCATGATCAACATACTAAAATAACGAGTGCATTACCAGGGACACAATTAACTTTCATAATCAGAATTAAATTACAGTTTCACGATTGATTAATCAGGCATATTATTGGCTTCCCAGGTCACGATTAAAATACCAGGGAAACGATTCGCTTACCAGGGACACGAATGACTTGTCAGGGATACGAATGACTTGTCAGGGATACGAATGACTTGTCAGGGATACAAAAGACTTACTAGGGTCACGAATGACTTACCAGGGATATGAATGACATACCAGGAATACGATTGACTTATCAAGGATATGAATGACCTATCATGGATACGATTCACTTACCAAGGTTACGATGGACTTATCAAGGTTACGATGGACTTACCAGAGTCAGGATCTTCGTTATCAGACTCACTCCATTAATGTGATCTCTGTGAAAAAAATGTTATCAGAGTAAATTTAATATCTGCAAAATCGCTGCTTGAGGCACTAATAACACAAAAAGCAAACCTAGAATAGCAGAAACTTAAAGAAAATATAATATTGTATGTAGGAAGTGAAAAATTGTTTAAACTAACTTATTAGCTATGATTTCATCACTGTTAACGGGAAAACACTAATAACCTATACAACAGTATTAAAATTTTAAAAAATATACCTTGAAACTTAATACTCGTCTCCCATCACCACTATTATCATGTATATCTATTATTACCGAGAGGTTCGCGAAGACATACACCCGTGCACTGAGTAGTATAATACAATAAGGTACTAATAGCGTCAGTGTAATTATTACACATTATTATCGCTTTAAAACATCCTTAAAGATGAATACTGCTGACAAATGGTATTTTTTCACTATTAAAAACAGGAGCAGATGATTTCATATTTTTCTTCAGTTATAAAAGTTACTTACTTTACACCATTACCACGATTGAAAAGTTTGAGCTTCTAATTTTACTTCAAGTTGAAAATATAAAAAATAATTAATTGCATCCCGAAAAAAATCTGTGGCACTATATCCTATATGGAAGGAAGTACTAATTGCGCATGCACCAAAGACAAAATAATTTATCTTATGTTATTTTTTGTGTTAATTAGACATATGTATACAAGAATAAACACCAATTATTGTTCTAATGATGAATGCCATTTTTGCTCTGTCGGCGGTGGAGCATCTTTAACGAAATGAAGTTTATTACCAATATTGTTAGTTTGAACACTTACTCTTTCCACAGGTAAATAACGCGCTGCTTCAGCCTTCCGAACACTCCTACACGCGGGGTCTTTTGATCTGCTTCACAGGAAGACGGAGGTACGGCAGTATCTCGCGGGGTCTTCAGATCTGTTTCACAAGAAGATCGATGTGTGGGTAGTTCTCTTACTTTCTTGTTGGCGTACAGTACAGTAAATATCTATAAACAAAAATTCAATATAAAAAAAACAACCAGACTAGAACAGCGTAGCTGGGAAATAATGACTGATCAGGTTCATGTCGGATCTCCTTCAGAATCGGAAAACGGCTATACCGCCCCAGGATATTTGTAAAATGTACAAGAGAAAATAACCTTAACCTATGATATCATACTTTAAACTGAGAAGTTTTCTCCAACCATCTTTGTCAATCTAGGTATATTGATTAAATATTCTGACTTTACGTTGCTGGAAAGTATTTGAAAAAAGGGAAAACGCATATATGTAGTAAATTCTTTCGGTATTAAACATGTCATATAATTTTAATAAGACACATTCCTACCTGAAACAACAGCATCAATGACGTTAGAGAAATTCCAACAGCAGAAAAAGTCCGGAAATGATCTTGGAGCACTGGAGCGCACGCCTACAAATTAACAAATTAACTCTGATACCATCACATTTCCCTTACATTAGAAACCAATTTACTACTCGTGATTACAATTCCCATGAAATTCGATTTTTGGTGATCCTTGGGGTTTTTTTTCGGAACCATCTTTCCAATTGTGAAATCAATCTAATTAATTTAAGTACTACTCTTTGTTTATGACATGTGCAGGAATCCTTCTTCACAGTCTGATGGCTTAATCTATTCAAGCGAGACGTAAATTCATTCACTCATGCTATTGTAAACACTAGCTGTGTTTTATAAAAACAGAAGAACTATGATAGTTTTAATTGTGTACAATCGATAGTTGTATGAGCCCATACCTACCCTGTAATTAGTGCAGTAGTTATAGAGGTTGTCGCCGAATCTGGTGATAGGAACCAAATCAATGTAGTCCTGTTCAGTCCTTACCCCACAACACCCAAGCTTAAATGGTAACATAATTCACAATGATCTTCGCGAACAAAAACCAAAAGAGAAAAATAGAAAAGTTATCGCATGAATATATATATGCTTAAAGGACCTCTTTCACGAACAATGGAAATTTGCCCACGAACCAATTTTATTAAAATTAAATGTTATATATAGCAACATTAATGCAAACCCTTGAAATACGTTTAAAAAATTCAAAAGGTCCCAGGACCTGTGCTATGGCCAAATTAATGTTGCTCAGTAGAGGTGTATGACAGGTTTCCCTTTTTGATCCAAAAAGGTATCAAAATAATGTTTTATGTCATCAAACTGTATTATTTTCTAAAGAATATAAATAATTACATATTATATCACAAATATGTAGGCAAAATGGTTGAAATTTTGGGTGTTATTTTCGGCCATGTCAATTATTAACAATGGTGATTCACCTACTTCCAGTTCGAGTGCACAAAAAATATTTTCCAAAAAGTTGGCTCATTACCTGTAGTAAATATTGTTAAAATTTCAGAAAAATTTTGGACCGGTAAATATGTCGTTTAAAGGTTATAATGGCAAGGTCTATTTTTAGAAACGTTACATAATGATATGAATATGCTTATTTTGGATCATAAATCACGAACTAACGGTGAGAACATTAATAGGTAATCCAATACTCATATTACTTTAAACGCTTGATATGCTTTCAAATTGATATATTTAGTGATACTTTGTAGAAAAATTAAGATTTACTCAATCAAAATTACAAAACATTTGGGTGTTTTTAGACCATAATAAGATGTTTTGCATTTGAAGTAGCTTCACTAATATGTCCTGTTCTAATGATTTATTTTGTAATTATAGATTAAAATGAGATTCTGTAACTGTGTAGATTGATAGGGAAGAGTTACCAGGTTACATGGGTCATGTTACAAACCTACAGCAGTTCAATTATTTGCAGGGCTAACACTTCTGATAGATTAACATGTATGTTGATTCATGCTAACAAATGTAAATCTCATCACTTTTACATGTTATATAATGTTTTAGATTTTAAGTTTAATTTGGTCGAGAAACTCATTCAGGTATTATTTTAGATTTAGATACATTAATGCCAAATACTTCTTTAATCATGCAAAATAACAAACTGAATGTAGCAGTTTTAATAATGAAAATGCATGTTATCTATAAGTAGGTCATTAAAACTTGATAATATCTTTATTGTCAATAATCATATTTGGATTCAGAATGGAATGATTGAGCTAAGTCATTACCAATATTACTTTCTTATTGAGAATTAGCAGATAACTGTTGAGTTATTTCATCAAAGATATCAGTACCTTTTGAACAAGATTCACTGCATAGGTAAAATAGTGAGACGACCGCTGTGCTGTATAAAATAAATTGTCTAGTTCCTCTGCCATGTCATCTCTAACCTGTAAAATACAATTCATAATAATCGATCGCATGACAATTATCACATATTTCCATGACCGACTACACCACACTCCATTCTGGATATTTTCTATATATTGGTATATGAAATCTTGCAGCATGACCTGTTTGCCCTGTTGTAATGGACATTTATTAAAGTAAACATTGCTTTATGATGAATCATTCTGACATAAAATATGTCATATCTGGCAGATTGATTTATATATTGAATAGATACAATAGTTAGCCATTCCATGAATGGAATCAGTTTATTATTTCGCTTGTGAATTTTCTGGTTTTATGGTATTATATTAAGTAAAAAAAGCCTAATAATATTGGCAGGTTTAGCGGACTAGCCCAGTGTTTCCTCGGTGTATTTACATCATGTTGGATTTTACTTGGTAGTGATTATTCAAACCATTAACATTTATAAATAATATATTTAGTTAACGAGAGAGTTATTTTGTCCTCTGCGTGGTCTATCCATTGGATGATAATTGATCAATTCTGACGACTGGAGACCTTACCTGTTTACTGAACACGCCCCAAAATATCACTACTGTTGCAGTCATGAAAACACCAGCTGAGTTTATGAAAGCAGACTGAAACGAGAAATGCACGTTGTGTAGCAACGCAGTAAACAAAACGAAGTCTGTATTATTTATTAAGACATGACAAGGGCAAAAAGGGAAAAATGTCAACATACATTATGTACCCAATAAGGTACTACGTCGCTTGGAATATCACAAACTCCAGAGACCCAGTGTTCTACTTAGTGAGCGATTACCCGCTCGTGACGTCACAAACAAGACACCTACGAAAGATAAAAGGATATATAATTCCACTGTACAGTACTTACCACGTAGTACGCAGCTCGTGACGTCACACACGTGCTAGACAAACCCTGGAGGGATATCAAGATGGAAGAACCTCCACATATAATCAGTAGACTAGCAAGGGCCGTTACCAGATCATCAAAATATACGTTGTTGAACCTCAGACGTTTTACTGAAAATCTCGCCACAAAGGATGGGTACTCCCGAATATTATATGCTCCATAAACCAACATGGCCACCCCGAGACACTGTGAACATAGAACATCATACATCAGTATGGTCACCCCGAGACACTGTGAACATATAACATCATACATCAGAATGGTCACCTCGGGACACTGTGAACATATAACATCATACATCAGTATGGTAACCCGAGACACTGAACATATAACATCATACATCAGTATGGTCACCCGAGACAATGTGAACATATAACATCATATATCAGTATGGTCACCCCGGGACAACTGTGAACATATAACATCATACATCAGTATGGTCACCCCGGGACACTGTGAACATATAACATCATACATCAGTATGGTCACCCCGACACAACTGTGAACATATAACATCATACATCAGTATGGTCACCCCGGGACACTGTGAACATATAACATCATACATCAGTATGGTCACCCCGAGACACTGTGAACATATAACATCATACATCAGTATGGTCACCCCCGGGACACTGTGAACATATAACATCATACATCAGTATGGTCACCCCGAGACACTGTGAACATATAACATCATACATCAGTATGGTCAACCCGAGACACTGTGAACATATAACATCATACATCAGTATGGTCACCCCGACACACTGTGAACATATAACATCATACATCAGTATGGTCACCCCGAGACACTGTGAACATATAACATCATACATCAGTATGTCTCCCCGACACACTGTGAACATATAACATCATACATCAGTATGGTCACCCCGGGACACTGTGAACATATAACATCATACATCAGTATGGTCACCCCGGGACACTGTGAACATATGACATCATACATCAGTATGGTCACCTCGTGACACTGTGAACATATAAAATCATACATCAGTATGATCACCCTGGGACACTGTGAACATATAACATCATATATCAGTATGGTAACCCGACACAATGTGAACATATAACATCATACATCAGTATGGTCACCCCGGGACACTGTGAACATATAACATCATACATCAGTATGGTCACCCTGAGGCAATGTGAACATATAACATCATATATCAGTATGGTAACCCGACACAATGTGAACATATAACATCATACATCAGTATGGTCACCCCGGGACACTGTGAACATATAACATCATACATCAGTATGGTCACCCCGAGACACTGTGAACATATAACATCATACATCAGTATGGTCACCCCGACACACTGTGAACATATAACATCATACATCAGTATGGTCACCCCGACACACTGTGAACATATAACATCATACATCAGTATGGTCACCCCGACACACTGTGAACATATAACATCATACATCAGTATGGTCACCCCGAGACACTGTGAACATATAACATCATACATCAGTATGGTCACCCCGAGACAATGTGAACATATAACATCATACATCAGTATGGTCACCCCGACACAATGTGAACATATAACATCATACATCAGTATGGTCACCCCGGGACACTGTGAACATATAACATCATACATCAGTATGGTCACCCCGGGACACTGTGAACATATAACATCATACATCAGTATGGTCACCCCGAGACACTGTGAACATATAACATCATATATCAGTATGGTCACCCCGAGACACTGTGAACATATAACATCATACATCAGTATGGTCACCCCGACACACTGTGAACATATAACATCATACATCAGTATGGTCACCCCGAGACACTGTGAACATATAACATCATACATCAGTATGGTCACCCCCCGAGACACTGTGAACATATAACATCATACATCAGTATGGTCACCCCGGACACTTTGTGAACATATAACATCATACATCAGTATGGTCACCCCGAGACACTGTGAACATATAACATCATACATCAGTATGGTCACCCCGAGACACTGTGAACATATAACATCATACATCAGTATGGTCACCCCGGGACACTGTGAACATATAACATCATACATCAGTATGGTCACCCCGGGACAATGTGAACATATAACATCATACATCAGTATGGTCACCCCGAGACACTGTGAACATATAACATCATACATCAGTATGGTCACCCCGAGACACTGTGAACATATAACATCATACATCAGTATGGTCATCCCGGGACACTGTGAACATATAACATCATACATCAGTATGGTCACCCCGGGACACTGTGAACATATAACATCATACATCAGTATGGTCACCCCGAGACACTGTGAACATATAACATCATACATCAGTATGGTCACCCCGAGACACTGTGAACATATAACATCATACATCAGTATGGTCACCCCGAGACACTGTGAACATATAACATCATACATCAGTATGGTCACCCCGAGACACTGTGAACATATAACATCATACATCAGTATGGTCACCCCGGACACTGTGAACATATAACATCATACATCAGTATGGTCACCCCGGGACACTGTGAACATATAACATCATACATCAGTATGGTCACCCCGGGACACTGTGAACATATAACATCATACATCAGTATGGTCACCCCGACACACTGTGAACATATAACATCATACATCAGTATGGTCACCCTGAGGATCATATGAACATCATAACATCAGTATGGTCACCCCGAGACACTGTGAACATATAACATCATACATCAGTATGGTCACCCCGAGACACTGTGAACATATAACATCATACATCAGTATGGTCACCCCGACACACTGTGAACATATAACATCATACATCAGTATGGTCACCCCGAGACACTGTGAACATATAACATCATACATCAGTATGGTCACCCCGAGACACTGTGAACATATAACATCATACATCAGTATGGTCACCCCGAGACACTGTGAACATATAACATCATACATCAGTATGGTCACCCTGAGACAATGTGAACATATAACATCATATATCAGTATGGTAACCCGACACAATGTGAACATATAACATCATACATCAGTATGGTCACCCCGGGACACTGTGAACATATAACATCATACATCAGTATGGTCACCCCGAGACACTGTGAACATATAACATCATACATCAGTATGGTCACCCCGACACACTGTGAACATATAACATCATACATCAGTATGGTCACCCCGAGACACTGTGAACATATAACATCATACATCAGTATGGTCACCCCGGGACACTGTGAACATATAACATCATACATCAGTATGGTCACCCCGGGACACTGTGAACATATAACATCATACATCAGTATGGTCACCCCGAGACACTGTGAACATATAACATCATATATCAGTATGGTCCACCCCGAGACACTGTGAACATATAACATCATACATCAGTATGGTCACCCCGAGACACTGTGAACATATAACATCATATACATCAGTATGGTCACCCCGAGACACTGTGAACATATAACATCATACATCAGTATGGTCACCCCGAGGACACTGTGAACATATAACATCATACATCAGTATGGTCACCCCGAGACACTGTGAACATATAACATCATACATCAGTATGGTCACCCCGGGACACTGTGAATATATAACATCATACATCAGTATGGTCACCCCGAGACACTGTGAACATATAACATCATACATCAGTATGGTCACCCCCGAGACACTGTGAACATATAACATCATACATCAGTATGGTCACCCCGGGACACTGTGAACATATAACATCATACACATCCCCGAGCACATAACATCATACATCAGTATGGTCACCCCGGGACACTGTGAACATATAACATCATACATCAGTATGGTAACCCGACACAATGTGAACATATAACATCATACATCAGTATGGTCACCCCGGGACACTGTGAACATATAACATCATACATCAGTATGGTAACCCGAGACACTGTGAACATATAACATCATACATCAGTATGGTCAACCCGAGACAATGTGAACATATAACATCATACATCAGTATGGTCACCCCGAGACACTGTGAACATATAACATCATACATCAGTATGGTCACCCCGAGACACTGTGAACATATAACATCATACATCAGTATGGTCACCCCGGGACACTGTGAACATATAACATCATACATCAGTATGACCTCCCCGAGACACTGTGAACATATAACATCATACATCAGTATGGTCACCCCGAGACACTGTGAACATATAACATCATACATCAGTATGGTCAACCCGACACACTGTGAACATATAACATCATACATCAGTATGGTCACCCCGACACACTGTGAACATATAACATCATACATCAGTATGGTCACCCGACACCCCGAGACACTGTGAACATATAACATCATACATCAGTATGGTCACCCCGAGACACTGTGAACATATAACATCATACATCAGTATGGTCACCCCGAGACACTGTGAACATATAACATCATACATCAGTATGGTCACCCCGAGACACTGTGAACATATAACATCATACATCAGTATGGTCACCCCGAGACACTGTGAACATATAACATCATACATCAGTATGGTCACCCCGGGACACTGTGAACATATAACATCATACATCAGTATGGTCACCCCGAGACACTGTGAACATATAACATCATACATCAGTATGGTCACCCCGAGACACTGTGAACATATAACATCATACATCAGTATGGTCACCCCGAGACAATGTGAACATATAACATCATACATCAGTATGGTCACCCCGAGACACTGTGAACATATAACATCATACATCAGTATGGTCACCCCGGGACACTGTGAACATATGACATCATACATCAGTATGGTCACCCTGAGACACTGTGAACATATAACATTATACATCAGTATGACCTCACTGAGACACTGTGAACATATAACATCATACATCAGTATGTCTCCCCGACACACTGTGAACATATAACATCATACATCAGTATGACCTCCCCGAGACACTGTGAACATATAACATCATACATCAGTATGGTCACCCCGAGACACTGTGAACATATAACATCATACATCAGTATGGTCACCCCGGGACAATGTGAACATATAACATCATACATCAGTATGGTCACCCCGACACACTGTGAACATATAACATCATACATCAGTATGGTCACCCCGGGACACTGTGAACATATAACATCATACATCAGTATGGTCACCCCGGGACACTGTGAACATATAACATCATACATCAGTATGGTCACCCCGACACACTGTGAACATATAACATCATACATCAGTATGGTCACCCCGAGACACTGTGAACATATAACATCATACATCAGTATGGTCAACCCGACACACTGTGAACATATAACATCATACATCAGTATGGTCACCCCGGGACACTGTGAACATATAACATCATACATCAGTATGGTCACCCCGGGACACTGTGAACATATAACATCATACATCAGTATGGTCACCCTGAGACAACTGTGAACATATAACATCATACATCAGTATGGTCACCCCGAGACACTGTGAACATATAACATCATACATCAGTATGGTCACCCCGGACACTGTGAACATATAACATCATACATCAGTATGTCACCCCGAGACACTGTGAACATATAACATCATACATCAGTATGGTCACCCCGAGACACTGTGAACATATAACATCATACATCAGTATGGTCACCCCGACACACTGTGAACATATAACATCATACATCAGTATGGTCACCCCGACACACTGTGAACATATAACATCATACATCAGTATGGTCACCCCGGGACACTGTGAACATATAACATCATACATCAGTATGGTCACCCCGGGACACTGTGAACATATAACATCATACATCAGTATGGTCACCCCGGGACACTGTGAACATATAACATCATACATCAGTATGGTCACCCCGGGACACTGTGAACATATAACATCATACATCAGTATGGTCTCCCCGAGACACTGTGAACATATAACATCATACATCAGTATGGTCACCCCGAGACACTGTGAACATATAACATCATACATCAGTATGGTCACCCCGACACACTGTGAACATATAACATCATACATCAGTATGGTCACCCCGAGACACTGTGAACATATATAACATCATACATCAGTATGGTCACCCGAGACACTGTGAACATATAACATCATACATCAGTATGGTCACCCTGAGGACACTGTGAACATATAACATCATACATCAGTATGGTCACCCCGGGACACTGTGAACATATAACATCATACATCAGTATGGTCACCCCGAGACACTGTGAACATATAACATCATACATCATCCACAGTATGGGTATAACATCACCCCCGAGACACTGTGAACATATAACATCATACATCAGTATGGTCACCCCGGGACACTGTGAACATATAACATCATACATCAGTATGGTCACCCCGGGACACTGTGAACATATAACATCATACATCAGTATGGTCACCCCGAGACACTGTGAACATATATAACATCATACATCAGTATGGTACATACCCCCGACACTGTGAACATATAACATCATACATCAGTATGGTCACCCCGAGACACTGTGAACATATAACATCATACATCAGTATGGTCACCCCGAGACACTGTGAACATATAACATCATACATCAGTATGGTCACCCCGAGACACTGTGAACATATAACATCATACATCAGTATGGTCACCCGGGACACTGTGAACATATAACATCATACATCAGTATGGTCACCCCGAGACACTGTGAACATATAACATCATACATCAGTATGGTCACCCCGAGACACTGTGAACATATAACATCATACATCAGTATGGTCACCCCGACACACTGTGAACATATAACATCATACATCAGTATGGTCACCCCGAGACACTGTGAACATATAACATCATACATCAGTATGGTCACCCCGACACACTGTGAACATAAAACATCATACATCAGTATGGTACACCCCGGGACACTGTGAACATATAACATCATACATCAGTATGGGTCACACCCGGGACACTGTGAACATATAACATCATACATCAGTATGGTCACCCCGAGACACTGTGAACATATAACATCATATATCAGTATGACCACCCCGGGACACTGTAAACATATAACATCATACATCAGTATGGTCACCCCGACACACTGTGAACATATAACATCATACATCAGTATGGTCCACCCCGACACACTGTGAACATATAACATCATACATCAGTATGGTCAACCCCGACAACTGATGAACATATAACATCATACATCAGTATTGTCAACCCGGACACAATGTGAACATATAACATCATAACACCAGTATGGTCACCCCCGACACAATGTGAACATATAACATCATACATCAGTATGGTCACCCCGAGACACTGTGAACATATAACATCATACATCAGTATGGTCACCCCGGGACACTGTGAACATATAACATCATACATCAGTATGGTCACCCCGGGACACTGTGAACATATAACATCATACATCAGTATGGTCACCCCGGGACACTGTGAACATATAACATCATACATCAGTATGGTCACCCCGGGACACTGTGAACATATAACATCATACATCAGTATGGTCACCCCGAGACACTGTGAACATATAACATCATACATCAGTATGGTCACCCCGAGACACTGTGAACATATAACATCATACATCAGTATGGTCACCCCGGGACACTGTGAACATATAACATCATACATCAGTATGGTCACCCCAGGACACTGTGAACATATAACATCATACATCAGTATGGTCACCCCGGGACACTGTGAACATATAACATCATACATCAGTATGGTCACCCCGGGACACTGTGAACATATAACATCATACATCAGTATGTCACCCCGAGACACTGTGAACATATAACATCATACATCAGTATGGTCACCCCCGAGACACTGTGAACATATAACATCATACATCAGTATGGTCACCCCGTGACACACTGTGAACATATAACATCATACATCAGTATGATCACATGGGGGGGGGTACACACTGTGAACATATAACATCATACATCAGTATGGTCACCCCGGGACACTGTGAACATATAACATCATACATCAGTATGGTCACCCCGACACACTGTGAACATATAACATCATACATCAGTATGGTCACCCCTGGACACTGTGAACATATAACATCATACATCAGTATGGTCACCACCGGGAGACAACTGTGAACATATAACATCATACATCAGTATGGTCACCCGAGACACTGTGAACATATAGACATCAGACATCAGTATGGTCACCCCGGGACACTGTGAACAATATAACATCATACATCAGTATGGCACCCCGGACAATGTGAACATATCAGTATACATCGTATGGTAACCGCGACACACTGTGAACATATAACATCATACATCAGTATGGTCACCCGGGACACTGTGAACATATAACATCATACATCAGTATGGTCACCCCGGGACACTGTGAACATATAACATCATACATCAGTATGGTCACCCCGACACACTGTGAACATATAACATCATACATCAGTAATGGTCACCCCGAGACACTGTGAACATATAACATCATACATCAGTACAGTATGGTCACCACCGACACGACACTGTGAACATATAACATCATACATCAGTATGGTCACCCCGGACACTGTGAACATATAACATCATACATCAGTATGGTCACCCGGAGACACACTGTGAACATATAACATCATACATCAGTATGGTCACCCCGAGACACTGTGAACATATAACATCATACATCAGTATGGTCACCCCGGACACTGTGAACATATATAACATCATACATCAGTATGGTCACCCTGGACACTGTGAACATATAACATCATACATCAGTATGGTCACCCCGACACACTGTGAACATATAACATCATACATCAGTATGGTCACCCCCCGACACACTGTGAACATATAACATCATACATCAGTATGTCACCCCGGGACACTGTGAACATATAATCATCATACATCAGTATGGTCACCCCGGGACACTGTGAACATATAACATCATACATCAGTATGGTCACCCCGGGACACTGTGAACATATAACATCATACATCAGTATGGTCACCCCGGGACACTGTGAACATATAACATCATACATCAGTATGGTCACCCCGAGACACTGTGAACATATAACATCATACATCAGGGTATGGTCACCCCGACACACTGTGAACATATAACATCATACATCAGTATGGTCACCCCGGACACTGTGAACATATAAACATCATACATCAGTATGGTCACCCCGATGACACTGTGAACATATGAACATCATACATCAGTGATGGTCACCCCGGGACACTGTGAACATATAACATCATACATCAGTATGGTCACCCCGAGACACTGTGAACATATAACATCATACATCAGTATTGGTCACCCCGAGGACACTGTGAACATATAACATCATACATCAGTATGGTCACCCCGACACACTGTGAACCATATAACATCATACATCAGTATGGTCATCCCCGACACACTGTGAACATATAACATCATACATCAGTATGGTCACCCCCGGACACTGTGAACATATAACATCATACATCAGTATGGTCACCCTGAACACTGTGAACATATAAACATCATACATCAGTATGGTCACCCAGACACCCGGGACACTGTGAACACATATACAACATCATACATGAACATATACAACAAACACCCATGGACACACTGTGAACATATAACATCATACATCAGTATGGTCACCCCGACACACTGTGAACATATAACATCATACATCAGTATGGTCACCCCGACCGGACACTGTGAACATATAACATCATACATCAGTATGGTCACCCCGGAGACACTGTGAACATATAACATCATACATCAGTATGTCACCCGGGACACTGTAAACATATAACATCATACATCAGTATGGTCACCCCGACACACTGTGAACATATAACATCATACATCAGTATGGTCACCCCGACACACTGTGAACATATAACATCATACATCAGTAATGGTCCACCCCGGGACACTGTGAACATATAACATCATACATCAGTATGGTCACCCCAAGACACTGTGAACATATAACATCATACATCAGTATGGTCACCCGAGGACACTGTGAACATATAACATCATACATCAGTATGGTCACGACCCGGGACACTGTGAACATATAACATCATACATCAGTATGGTCACCCTGGGACACTGTGAACATATAACATCATATATCAGTATGGTAACCCGACACAATGTGAACATATAACATCATACATCAGTATGGTCACCCTGGGACACTGTGAACATATAACATCATATATCAGTATGGTAACCCGAGACACTGTGAACATATAACATCATACATCAGTATGGTCACCCCTGAGACACAATGTGAAACATATAACATCATACATCAGTATGGTAACCCGACACAATGTGAACATATAACATCATACATCAGTATGGTCACCCCGACACAATGTGAACATATAACATCATACATCAGTATGGTCACCCTGAGACAATGTGAACATATAACATCATACATCAGTATGGTCACCCTGAGACAATGTGAACATATAACATCATACATAGTATCACCCCGACACATGAACATATATACACATCATCATCAGTATGGTCACGCCCTGACACACTGTGATCAGTATATAACACATCATACATCAGTATGACACTGTGAACAAAATGAACTCATGACACCACCCCGAGACACAGATATGGTGAACATGTGAACATATAACATCATACATCAGTATGGTCCCCCACTGGACACTGTGATCATCATCCCCGAACACTGTGAACATATAACATCATACATCAGTATGGTCACCCCCGATGACACTGTGAACAGATAATCACATACATCAGTATGGATCCAGGTCACCCCGGGACACTGTGAACATATAACATCATACATCAGTATGGTCACCCCGAGGACACTGTGAACATATAACATCATTACATCAGTATGGTCACCTGCGGGACACTGTGAAACATATAACATCATACATCAGTATGGTCACCCCGAGACAATGTGAACATATAACATCATACATCAGTATGGGTCACCCCATCTGGTATACCTCCCGAGACACTATGTGAACATATAACATCATACATCAGTATGGTCAACCTATAAGACATATGTATGGAACATGTGGGAATAACAACATATACATCAGTATGGTCCACCCCGAGACACTGTGAACATATAACATCATACATCAGTATGGTCACCATGACAACAATGTGAACATATAACATCATACATCAGTATGGTCACCCCTGGACACTGTGAACATATAACATCATACATCAGTATGGTCACCCGACACAACTGTGAACATATAACATCATAACATCAGTAATGGTCACCCCGAGACACTGTGAACATATAACATCATACATCAGTATGGTCACCCCGACACACTGTGAACATATAACATCATACATTCAGTATGGTCACCCCGAGACACTGTGAACATATAACATCATACATCAGTATGGTCACCCCGAGACACTGTGAACATATAAACATCATACATCAGTATGGTCATATACACCCACTATGACACTTGTGAACATATAACATCATAACATATACATCAGTATGGTCACCCGGGACACTGTGAACATATAACATCATTACATCAGTATGGTCCAGACCCGAAACATTGTGAACATATAACATCATACATCAGTATGGTCACCCCGAGACACTGTGAACATTATAACAATCCCATACATCAGTATGGTCACGGGGCCCTGAGACAATGTGTAAACATAATACAATCATACATTTCAGAATGGACTCAACCCTGGGACAAATGTGAACATATAGCATATCATACATCAGTATGCGTCACCCACACTGGCACACTGGTGAACAATAACATCATATCATCAGTATGGTAACCCGACTATCAATGTGAACATATAACATCATACACCAGTATTGGCCACCAACCGACACAATGTGAATATATATAACAATCATACACCAGTATGGTCACATACCCTGAGACACTGTAACATTATAACATCATACATCAGTATGGTCACAACCTGATAACCGATTAAAAACAATGTGAACATATAACATCATACATCAGTATATGGTACGACACCCCTGAGTACAATGTGAACAACTTATATCATCATATATCAGTATGGTCACCTGAGACAGCGTGTATCAACATATAAACATCATACATCAGTTATGGTCACCCGCGGGGACCACTGTGAACATATAACATCATACATCTCCACATCTCACTCACCTCTAATATCAACATGCTGATGAAGAAAACCATCAAATCCACATCTCACTCACCTACTCTAATATCAACATGCTGATGAAGAACCATCAAATCCACATCTCACTCACCTCTAATATCAACATGTTGATGAAGAACCATCAAATCCACATCTCACTCACCTCTAATATCAACATGCTGATGAAGAACCATCAAATCCACATCTAACTCACCTCTAATATCAACATGCTGATGAAGAACCATCAAATCCACATCTCACTCACCTCTAATATCAACATGCTGATGAAGAACAATCAAATCCACATCTCACTCACCTCTAATATCAACATGTTGATGAAGAACCATCAAATCCACATCTCACTCACCTCTAATATCAACATGTTGATGAAGAACCATCAAATCCACATCTCACTCACCTCTAATATCAACATGCTGATGAAGAACCATCAAATCCACATCTCACTCACCTCTAATATCAACATGCTGATGAAGAACCAATCAAATCCACATCTCACTCACCTCTAATATCAACATGTTGATGAAGAACCATCAAATCCACATCTCACTCACCTCTAATATCAACATGCTGATGAAGAACCATCTCAATCCACATCTCACTCACCTCTAATATCAACATGCTGATGAAGAACCATCAAATCCACATCTCACTCACCTCTAATATCAACATGCTGATGAAGAACCATCAAATCCACATCTCACTCACCTCTAATATCAACATGCTGATGAAGAACCATCAAATCCACATCTCACTCACCTCTAATATCAACATGCTGATGAAGAACCATCAAATCCACATCTCACTCACCTCTAATATCAACATGCTGATGAAGAACCATCAAATCCACATCTCACTCACCTCTAATATCAACATGCTGATGAAGAACCATCAAATCCACATCTCACTCACCTCTAATATCAACATGCTGATGAAGAACCATCAAATCCACATCTCACTCACCTCTAATATCAACATGTTGATGAAGAACCATCAAATCCACATCTCACTCACCTCTAATATCAACATGCTGATGAAGAACCATCAAATCCACATCTCAACTCACCTCTAATATCAACATGCTGATGACGAACCATCAAATCCACATCTCACTCACCTCTAATATCAACATGCTGATGAAGAACCATCAAATCCACATCTCACTCACCTCTAATATCAACATGCTGATGATGAACCATCAAATCCACATCTCACTCACCTCTAATATCAACATGCTGATGAAGAACCATCAAATCCACATCTCACTCACCTCTAATATCAACATGCTGATGAAGAACCATCAAATCCACATCTCACTCACCTCTAATATCAACATGCTGATGAAAAACCATCAAATCCACATCTCACTCACCTCTAATATCAACATGCTGATGAAGAACCATCAAATCCACATCTCACTCACCTCTAATATCAACATGCTGATGAAGAACCATCAAATCCACATCTCACTCACCTCTAATATCAACATGCTGATGAAGAACCATCAAATCCACATCTCACTCACCTCTAATATCAACATGCTGATGAAGAACCATCAAATCCACATCTAACATCACCTCTAATATCAACATGCTGATGAGAACCATCAAATCCACATCTCACTCACCTCTAATATCAACATGCTGATGAAGAACCATCAAATCCACATCTCACTCACCTCTAATATCAACATGCTGATGAAGAACCATCAAATCCACATCTCACTCACCTCTAATATCAACATGCTGATGAAGAACCATCAAATCCACATCTCACTCACCTCTAATATCAACATGCTGATGAAGAACCATCAAATCCACATCTCACTCACCTCTAATATCAACATGCTGATGAAGAACCATCAAATCCACATCTCACTCACCTCTAATATCAACATGCTGATGAAGAACCATCAAATCCACATCTCACTCACCTCTAATATCAACATGCTGATGAAGAACCATCAAATCCACATCTCACTCACCTCTAATATCAACATGCTGATGAAGAACCATCAAATCCACATCTCACTCACCTCTAATATCAACATGCTGATGAAGAACCATCAAATCCACATCTCACTCACCTCTAATATCAACATGCTGATGAAGAACCATCAAATCCACATCTCACTCACCTCTAATATCAACATGCTGATGAAGAACCATCAAATCCACATCTCACTCACCTCTAATATCAACATGCTGATGAAGAACCATCAAATCCACATCCACTAATATCAACATGTGATGAAGAACATCAAATCCACATCTCACCTCTAATATCAACATGCTGATGAAGAACCATCAAATCCACATCTCACTCACCTCTAATATCAACATGCTGATGAAGAACCATCAAATCCACATCTCACTCACCTCTAATATCAACATGCTGATGAAGAACCATCAAATCCACATCTCACTCACCTCTAATATCAACATGCTGATGAAGAACAATCAAATCCACATCTCACTCACCTCTAATATCAACATGCTGATGAAGAACCATCAAATCCACATCTCACTCACCTCTAATATCAACATGCTGATGAAGAACCATCAAATCCACATCTCACTCACCTCTAATATCAACATGCTGATGAAGAACCATCAAATCCACATCTCACTCACCCTCTAATATCAACATGCTGATGAAGAACCAATCAAATCCACATCTCACTCACCTCTAATATCAACATGCTGATGAAGAACCATCAAATCCACATCTCACTCACCTCTAATATCAACATGCTGATGAAGAACCATCAAATCCACATCTCACTCACCTCTAATATCAACATGCTGATGAAGAACCATCAAATCCACATCTCTCATCTCACCTCTAATATCAACATGCTGATGAAGAACCATCAAATCCACATCTCACTCACCTCTAATATCAACATGCTGATGAAGAACCATCAAATCCACATCTCACTCACCTCTAATATCAACATGCTGATGAAGAACCATCAAATCCACATCTCACTCACCTCTAATATCAACATGCTGATGAAGAACCATCAAATCCACATCTCACTCACCTCTAATATCAACATGCTGATGAAGAACCATCAAATCCACATCTCACTCACCTCTAATATCAACATGCTGATGAAGAACCATCAAATCCACATCTCACTCACCTCTAATATCAACATGCTGATGAAGAACCATCAAATCCACATCTAACTCACCTCTAATATCAACATGCTGATGAAGAACATCATCAAATCCACATCTCACTCACCTCTAATATCAACATGCTGATGAAGAACCATCAAATCCACATCTCACTCACCTCTAATATCAACATGCTGATGAAGAACCATCAAATCCACATCTCACTCACCTCTAATATCAACATGCTGATGAAGAACCATCAAATCCACATCTCACTCACCTCTAATATCAACATGCTGATGAAGAACCATCAAATCCACATCTCACTCACCTCTAATATCAACATGCTGATGAAGAACCATCAATCAAATCCACATCTCATCTCACTCACCTCTAATATCAACATGCTGATGAAGAACCATCAAATCCACATCTCACTCACCTCTAATATCAACATGCTGATGAAGAACCATCAAATCCACATCTCACTCACCTCTAATATCAACATGCTGATGAAGAACCATCAAATCCACATCTCACTCACCTCTAATATCAACATGCTGATGAAGAACCATCAAATCCACATCTCACTCACCTCTAATATCAACATGCTGATGAAGAACCATCAAATCCACATCTAACTCACCTCTAATATCAACATGCTGATGAAGAACCATCAAATCCACATCTAACTCACCTCTAATATCAACATGCTGATGAAGAACCATCAAATCCACATCTAACTCACCTCTAATATCAACATGCTGATGAAGAACCATCAAATCCACATCTCTCACTCACCTCTAATATCAACATGCTGATGAAGAACCATCAAATCCACATCTCACTCACCTCTAATATCAACATGCTGATGAAGAACCATCAAATCCACATCTCACTCACCTCTAATATCAACATGCTGATGAAGAACCATCAAATCCACATCTCACTCACCTCTAATATCAACATGCTGATGAAGAACCATCAAATCCACATCTCACTCACCTCTAATATCAACATGCTGATGAAGAACCATCAAATCCACATCTCACTCACCTCTAATATCAACATGCTGATGAAGAACCATCAAATCCACATCTCACTCACCTCTAATATCAACATGCTGATGAAGAACCATCAAATCCACATCTCACTCACCTCTAATATCAACATGCTGATGAAGAACAATCAAATCCACATCTCACTCACCTCTAATATCAACATGCTGATGAAGAACAATCAAATCCACATCTCACTCACCTCTAATATCAACATGCTGATGAAGAACAATCAAATCCACATCTCACTCACCTCTAATATCAACATGCTGATGAAGAACCATCAAATCCACATCTCACTCACCTCTAATATCAACATGCTGATGAAGAACCATCAAATCCACATCTCACTCACCTCTAATATCAACATGCTGATGAAGAACCATCAAATCCACATCTCACTCACCTCTAATATCAACATGCTGATGAAGAACCATCAAATCCACATCTCACTCACCTCTAATATCAACATGCTGATGAAGAACCATCAAATCCACATCTCACTCACCTCTAATATCAACATGCTGATGAAGAACCATCAAATCCACATCTCACTCACCTCTAATATCAACATGCTGATGATAACCATCAAATCCACATCTCACTCACCTCTAATATCAACATGCTGATGAAGAACCATCAAATCCACATCTAACTCACCTCTAATATCAACATGCTGATGAAGAACCATCAAATCCACATCTCACTCACCTCTAATATCAACATGCTGATGAAGAACCATCAAATCCACATCTCACTCACCTCTAATATCAACATGCTGATGAAGAACCATCAAATCCACATCTCACTCACCTCTAATATCAACATGCTGATGAAGAACAATCAAATCCACATCTCACTCACCTCTAATATCAACATGCTGATGAATAACCATCAACTCCACATCTCACTCACCTCTAATATCAACATGCTGATGACGAATGCCAGCATTGTACTCAAAAATTCCTTGAAAGAGCTCGACCACACATCCCAACAGCCCTACAAATTATTTGTTTTCAATTTTATAATTCAATTTACTAGTTACAGGCAAATGAAATACATTTGGAATAGCTTACATGATTTCTGTTGTACATCGAATTACAAAACGGTAGATGAACTGTTTAACCTTTTTTCCACAGAAAATCATTAATTACTTCAAAGTGTCATAAAAGAAACATGTAACATTCAGCATCAATGAGTTACATAAGAAGAATACATACTGACACACAAGTTACATTTTTGAGGGATTTGATTTTCATTCAGAAAATTACAATACAAATAATTTCATGATTTTTGTAAGAAATCAAATCCTGTTTAAATTATATTTTTTATCTTTGTTAAAATCACATTGCTCCGTTAATTTTACGTACAACTCCTACAATTTGTTTTCTCAGCACCTTTTTCTCAACACTGAAAGTAGAGCTCACCGGAAGTTTGACGCCAGTAATCAAGACATTTTGACAGGGATCATCTCCGGAATATCCACAACAAGTAAGCTAATAACAATCACATGAACACTTATTATATAACGATAAAATGTATACTTTTTTAATTTATATCCAATTTGAACATGTTGTTCAGCGAAATGTATAAGGCTAAGAAAAGTAGTCAAAGCCTATCTAAGAAAGGCACGCGTTTGCACCGACGTAAAATGGAATTGTCATGCTATTGGCAAAATGCCATTAGCCAGCAATATAATTCGTCCTTAAGTCCTTTACAACTGGCAATATGTCCTTAGCCAGTAGGATAATTCGTCCGTAGGATCTTACAACTGGTAATATCCCATTGGCCAGAAAAATAAATTTAGCATAATAAAATTAGTGATAAATGCTTAGGTAGGTTAGATGTCAGTTTAGGCTGAGGAAAGAAAGCATTGTAAATGTACTTTAAATCCTCATTCACAAAGGATGAGAGTAAGTGTACCTTTCCTTTAAGCTCTGTAGTCACCGAATCTCCAGTATTGAGTCGGGTGTTGAATGTGTCATCTATTCCATAATGGAACTGTAGAATAAAAAATATCTGAAGGTAAATACAGAGGAATATAAACTGAGAAACAAAACATTATAATTATGATTTCAAAATTGTCATAACAATGGAAAATAATTTAAAACTTATGGCTGTTAAAAGAGAAATGAAAGCGATTGATAAGTATTGGTTTTACATCAGCGATGGCTCAGCAAATAGGTAAAACAATTTGATATCCGTAACAGATTGGAATTGTTTTTAAAAATGTTATTAATCACATTTTTTTCTGATAAATTATCACAACTATTTTAATAAGTTCCATATTTTTATCTCTACTTAAAATCATTCCAATTGGCGTGTATCTAATAGCATTGTGGTAGGAACAGGCCACTTGAATTTCGGTTGGCGAATACAGTATTTATATTCATTTAACACTTATAATGATTTAGAATAAATAAATAACTCTCTAGAGGAAGTCCATATTTTGATGTGTAGCAATCATACTACAACATCAATAATTTTGCTGGGGTTTTATATATTTTACGTCTGTCTAGCTGTTTTTGAGGATATGCCTGGTTTATAAAGATATCATATAAAATGCGCGAATTCTAGCATATGTTTTAAATTTAAGGATAATTTTTATCACAACAAAATTACTAATCCGAGTATTTGATTGAACTGTTAGTTTACTTACGTCACGAATACTGCCAGCTAATAGTACACCATATACCACCATTATTGGAATCGTTATAAAGGACATACAGATATGCTGAAATGTAAAATATATCTCACATTATAAATAATATCAGAACGTAACCTAGAATACATGAATCACTATAAAGGACATACAGATATGCTGAAATGTAAAATATATCTCACATTATAAATAATATCAGAACGTACCCTAGAACACTGGAATCGTTATAAAGAACATACAGATATGCTGAAATGTAAAATATGTCTCACATTATAAATAATATCAGAACGTACCCTAGAACACTGGAATCGTTATAAAGGACATACAGATATGCTGAAATATAAAATATATCTTACATTACAACTAATATTAGAACGTAAACTAGAATACAGGAATCGTTATAAAGGATATGCTGAAATGTGTTATATATCATCGTATGTTATATCAGGTTTCCTATCTGGAACCATGCAGATATCATAATAATAATCACATAGTCAATGCATGCTATTACTGAATATTAACAAGTCAATGCATGCTATTACTGAAATTACAAAAGATGAAAGG
This sequence comes from Argopecten irradians, assembly GCF_041381155.1. Taxonomy (NCBI): domain Eukaryota; kingdom Metazoa; phylum Mollusca; class Bivalvia; order Pectinida; family Pectinidae; genus Argopecten; species Argopecten irradians. Next base: position 13,476,486 of record NC_091136.1, read on the forward strand.
TACAATTATAACGTTGAATATTATGGTTGTTAACAGATTTGAATACATCATACATACCGCATAAACAGTCTTTCTGCTTGATAATATTACACCTGCTAACCCCATCACACTGTTTAGCACCTGGAAAGGCATCATTGCGCATGCACAGGAGTATGTAATCACTACAAGCATGTATCCTAGCGGTATTGTTCCGAACACATAGAGAGAGTCCACGAAGTTTGTATGGACGGTCTTGAGGGCAGCATCCGTAGGAGTATTTATGAGTGAGAGAGCGTAGAACAGACAGAACATCCGAGGGAGATCAGCTGAAACAAAAACAAAAACAACAACAGTTATACAATGTGCATCCGAGGGATATCAGCTAAAAGAAAAAAAAACAGTTATACACAGATCATCCCAGTTATCAGTTATAACAGCAGTGATAATGATTCAACGAGAGATTCTTTAAATGAAAATCACTAACGCAGAACCGGCAGATGAACTAAAAAACATAAATCATAAAATCATGAAAGAAAAATGGTACACAAACAAGAGTCAAAAGTAGAAAACAAATAGATTCCATGTGTCACACACCACAGACACTGGCGAGACCATCCTCGATATCCCAGTGGTTCCGATCACTTACGATCTCTACACCCCTGGATAATCTCATAGTGAAATTGAAGGCAACTCAGCGGAAAACATTTGACCAATCACAGGCTAGCAAAGATTTCCTTTGAAGACTACAGAGAGAGCGACGCCTAATATCAAAGCCACACAGTCAACCACAGTGTACCGTTATACGGCTCTTTTGATGTACATCAAATGACTAAATTACCTGTTCTATTCTGTTGCCTCCAGTTGTACTATGAGATAGTCCAGGGGTGTAGAGATCTTAAGTGATCGGAACCCCTGGAATATCGAGGATGTGGCGAGACGGAAAGTGAGACTGACGAAACAATAAACAGACAGACAACCGAGGAGCCAGCATCCATACAAGCTAAGTCTACAGAGTCCGATTCAAAAACTATCCCAGACGAAGGGATAGGGATTATCCCTATTCAGGTCCACTGTCCTTCGTCGGTATGTAACAGGCAGTATGGAAAATTTAATTGTTTTAAGCCTGCAAATCGGCGCAGAGATTTTTTATGTGCATGGTTTCAACAATGCCATCTCGTCTGATAAACTGAGGAGACAGTATCACGAACGTAAAAATGTGAAAGTTACATGTCTTCGATATTTTAAAGAGGCTACAAACGAACAGCCTCGGCATAACTTAACGTGATTAATAACGGTACCCGTATGGTAGGTAACCGGTGCTTCTAGCAACGTCCGTGATTAATTCCTCCAGGTGTTTTGAACTGAAAATGGACATGACTTAAAATCTGAATATTATGTGCTGGAATATTGAGGGGATAATGGCTAGTACGCAATATATTCTTATCTGCCTAAATACATATAACATTGATATCTGCGGTAATTCAGAACACTGGTTGAGAGAGTATAGTTTGTCTTTCTTTGATACTTTTGAAGGTAGTGGTTACTCACATATAGCAAAACCTATCTATAAAATTGACCCACTTCGGTATAAATGTAGTACCAGATGAGGGGTTGATGTTTTGTTCAGACAAAAATCATGGGTCGTTCAAGTGATCCCTGTGGATAGTCCTAGAATTAATGGAAACCACATAGTGGTATATTGTTTTTTGGCGTATAAACCAGTCTCCTAGAGACCAACTGATCTAGTTTTTGACCATTTTGATCTTCTAGAATCGCTTATCTCTGTTAACTGCGAAATGGGGCCATTAGTGATCTTAGGTGATCAATGTAAAGTTTAGGCTTCTCATTATTAGTTTAAAGTCGAGCAGAGATTCACTGCATTTCAGTTATTTTTAGACAGAATGAACCTAATATCTGTAAATTAACAATCAGATTGTAAGGGACCTGTTCGTACCTTTCGGCCCCAGAATGGTAATTACACTTGTATCGACCATTTTATTTTTTTTTTTGTCTAATAAGATCAACTATGTTGAATCGTGTGAAGTTCTAGATGACAAGGCTATAAATATATCATGTCATGCACCGCCCTATTGTATGTTCCATGAGGGTTTCGCCTGTTAGAGTGGTGCAATGCATCTAAGTTTGTTAAATATAAGCGAAGAAATCCGTGATGTCGTAAACGGTAATATTAATATAGATCGGAGTTAGAAAATAGGTCGATACAATTGCTAAATAATAAGATATCTAACTAAAATAAAGACATTGTTTCTACCTCACCGATAGTTAAGTACAAATAGTTATCTAAAGCCATTCTGGTCTAACGCATTATTGCAAGGACATGCCAGGTCTGTTGGTGGAAGAAACCCAGAGTACCCGGAGAAAAAGCGCCGACCTGGCAACTGCCCCACATGGAATTCGAACTCGCATCACAGAGGTTGAATTGTGTTATAGAAATGAAGATATTCGAGAAGGCTGAAAAAAGGTTTTATTATAAATTTGTATAATGGTCAAGGAAAGAAGGAAGGCCCAAATAGTTACATGGAAATTCAATTGCTACCTGTATATTATATTTGAAATTGTTTGAAATGATTGTATCGGAAAGAATTTAAACAATCCTTCTTTCTAAACTGTTTCCAAAGCAACATTAATCTGCATATCAAAAGAATTTGTGTAGTTTGCGTATGTTATTCAGTCTGCAAGAATGTATTGATCACATTCTTAAATATGGTTTAGATGTTCGTGTCGTATTTCTAGATAGCAATAGAGCGTTTGACACTGTGTGGCACGCTGTATTATAGCCTGAGATACCCTAAATATGAAAAAATGGACCTTACCGAAATGAATGTATACAAATGTCGAAAGTTATGCTTTATATATGGGTCAAAGTCTCCCATGCTCAAAATGGAACGTGTAACATACATAAATAATTTCACGTGTAAAATACATGAATATATCCACACGTAAAAGACATCAATACATCCATCTATGAACTTATTTGGGTATAATATGTTTACTTACTCTAAAGAGTAGAACGGAAGCCAGTAGGATATTAACCCCTATCGGCATCAAACCTCGTTTTAACTTAGGGTCACATATAAAAGGCAAGCAGGCCATTGTGGGTTATTGTTGATCTGTAATAGAAACACTGTCCAGGTTCCTGTGGATTTTAACTGAAACAAAAATAAGAAGCAAAACTACATTATCAGCCTAACTGCGGCATAACTGAGATTTGAATAATATCAATAAAAAGAAATGCTAGATAATATCAGCAATACATCGAATGTTAGAATTAATCAATATATTTACTAAAGACTTGTTGTTGTTGTTTTTTTTTTTTTTTTTTTCTTATTTGCTAAAAAAAGCTCAAATTCTTGTGTAGTCAATAAATGAGCATTTTTAAATGCCATTAATGTTTTTTAAATGCCAATAATGGAATGACACATTAATCAGGTGAAATAAAGTATAAAATGACTAACATTAACGCTATTAGCTAAAGGGGAAATCCACAGGACATTTCAAGTGCCCAAACTCCGTCATATGTATAAGATAAATTGACTAAACTGTGTAAAACCGGTTTATACCATATAGAATAGCTAAACATATTCGTACGTAATCATACTTGTTAATTAACACCCGCTTCAGTTATGTTAATTTCATTAATAACTTTATATATGAGATGTGATACTTTCTCCCTACTGTTGATATTACCTAATATTAAAGGCGAATGCCACAATACTTACCCCATACTTGTTACCAATTATCTGCAGACAAATCCAGACACTCGTCCACACGTAACAACAGGCCTTAGTGTCACTATCTATACGGTCGGACTAGACAGCTGTATTTAAACATACCTCCATAGTGTTTGTGAACAACCGTTATACATGTATATGCACGATATAATTGACAGCAATGTCACCTTCAATAAAACAATACTACAGTCAAGTACAAACCATTCAGCCCATAAAAAGGAAACCTTGGCCTTACATTCTAAGCACTTTTTATAACATTTATTACAAAATATACCAAAGGTTTATACGATAGTTATATACATAAAGTTGTACATATTCAGATTTATATTACCATTTTTTTTTTTTTTTTTTTTTTTGCTGTTTGTTTGTTTTAGTTTGGGTTACGGCTTTGTGGTTTCATTATGTTTAAACATTGAGGCAATATTGTATGTTATATTGTAACCGTGTTTTAAAGGGGCAGGTCTTCGCACCAAACAGTAATGGGAAACAGGTTTTTTAAGAACAATAAAAAGTAAAATCATTACATAAACGCTAAACCCATACACTCACTTTAAGACAATACCCATATGAATGGAATGATCAGAATAACAAATACCCGATAAACCATTATTAATTACTTCGAATTTCACATAAACTGACAGTATTTGTTTTCGCTAAATTTATTTCCCGCACAATTGGTTGCTAACACGTGTAGTTAAATTTGGTTGTTTATTTCATTTTTGTAATTTTAACATTTATTTAATATATAGGTTGATAAATGTGCCTTTAATAAAGCTATTACTTCCTGGTTCACTCACTATTTATATTTGCTCAGTCTGCCGTACCGAATATCTCATGAAAGGGCTTCGGAATTCAGATCATGGTTAGCTTAATTAAGATTTTCTATGATTGTCCAAAATATCATTTTACACTTTTTTGAAATCTCGGGCTGGTTATTACAATTAAAGACAGAGGTAAAACCGATTTGTGAACCATCAGATTAACACAATAATATGTCAGACTATTTTACGAGGGTTATAACTGCCGACTGGTAAGTTGCATATTCAATACACGAGTCCTTTGATGCGTTATGTGACCCTTCACAATTCACCAGTAAGTGTCTGCATTGCATTGATTTAAATGTTGAAAGAGCAAATGGTTGCAATGTTATAAAAAAAAAAAAAAACATTTATAAAACGAAAATTAGACAAATGATATGTATTTCGTTCAGTTGGCACACTAATACAGGATCCACTGCTACTGAACAAAGCCAAGAAACTTGAGTCACCAAATATGAAATCCATACACCACTTGCTATCTATTTTAGATTCCCTTTTTAATATACAGATATTTACAATAGCGTTCAGTAAACCAATAAACGTCTATTGCAATATGTAATCGTATTTTCGATCTGCAGACTTACTAGTAAACAAAGTACATCAACAAATGTATTATGTGTTGATGTTTTTCATTTGTCTCTGAGTAAACATAATTTTATCTCAATGCGGGAGGATGAAAATAAGATAGGTTAGTTGAGGCATCTCATCAGCCAATATACTTTATCCGCAATCGGCCTACTAATGATGACGCCATTTTTTATCTTTTATCTAGCGTTAACTTATATATAATTACAGTAAGTTAACGCTACGGCTCTGTAGCCTTATTTCAAATAAAATCACTCTATCATTCCAATTCATTAGATAAGTTTCTTTATTCCGCGGTCGTAACGGACCTTAGATAAACACGCATACACAATGACGGTATGCATTATCATGTTAAAGGGGAATGGTTTTTAATCACTCCATTAACAATAAACCTAACTCAAACGTATTGTTTTCAACAAACTTATATCGTTTTATGATGTATATTGATAACAAAAAAATATATTATACAAATATAGTATTTTGATGAGGTCGATACAGGGTTATATCGACAAAAGAAAAGATATTAACTTACACATTGCATTATCATAGCAGGAGAAACCAATTATGCTAGTACTTTACGTACTTTGATTCTTCCTGTAATGGCTTGTTAAAGATGTTCCACCGCCGACAGACCATAAACGATAACCATCATTTGAACAATAACTGATATTCAATCATGTATGTATGTGTCTAATTAACACAAAAATACACGTTAAATAATTTATTTTGCTTTTGTTGCATGCGCTATCAGTACTTCATTCCATATAGGACATAGTGGCACGGAATTTATTCGGGATGCAATGAATTATTTTTTAATATTTTATCTTAAAGTAAAATAACAAGCTCAAACTTTTCATTTATGGTAGTGATGTAAAGTAAGCAAATTTTGTAATTGAAGAAAAATACTAAATCGTATGCTACTGTTTTTGATAATGAAAAATTGCCATTCTTCAGCGGTGGAGCATCTTTAAAAATAATAGCTAAATGTAAGCTTAGAGAATATGCTGTGCATTAACCCCTGCTATATAGACCAGTGAGCCCAGATAACGTTGATGGGTTCAGACTGGGTATATTTAAAACATTTCGAAATATGTGGTGTTACTATTTGGTATCAGTGGTACGTTAAACTCCATCTCCTTTGGGAAGGCACTATAGTTTCGTTTGCAGATGTGCCTCGTCTTCTTTTTGTCTTGACTGCTTTAATTTGTTTTGTTCATATTTTCGATACTTTAATCCTGATAAACGTTCTGTTAACTTCACTATTGTCGATAAAGCAGATACATGCTTCTTTGGTGTCCATTTTTGTATCTCCTCCATGCTTTTTTATTCGTCTCTCCTATACTCCTAATGTCCTCTTTTGTAAGAATATCTGTTACACTCTGTGACGTTGTCGTTTATCATGAATATCATTAGGTTATCATCAAGTTTCCTCTCGATGGTTCTACTAATCAAACATTAATTACATCATTTTAATTTGTTAATAACAAGTCCAGGGCTGTTGGGTTATTTTCTATATTTTTTATTGGTGTGAACATGTTGAATTAGAAAGTTCCCTTGCACACAATATAATTCCAGGGTGTTCCGAATCGACTAACACACTAACTCCCAATTCCTTTCTTTTTCAAGAATTAAGTCAACATTATTGTACAAGAAATCGATTTCATCGATTCTTCTGGAATATAGTTTTGTTGTGTCATCTCCGCCATATTGCCCTGGGATCCCCAGCCTTACTTACAACGCTGTGTAATAAGTTACTTTGGTCACCTTCGTCGTCTATTTATGTGTTGACTGGGTCTCCTACCGTCATCACCAGAAAGACACACGTGGTAGTAGTCTGGGTTACGGGAGTTATCCATGCTGGCTTATCCTTATCCAGATAGCGGGTAATATAATTATCTTTCTGGTTTATCCTTATCCAGATAGCGGGTAATCTAATTTTCTCCCATACTTCACAGGGATATCCCGCGGTTGCTAGGGAAAAGATATCTCTATCTTACACAGGGGGTGTAAGACAGCTCACACGCGCTCGACAATAACGTGATGTTATCAATACATGCGGCGTAACTGCGGCGCACATTGTAGATGACGTCATCAATTTTGACTAATAACGACGTTCCTGCGATAATGGCGCGTTGAAAAAGCTGGAAACCAAGTGTTCTTTCATCATTTCTTCTACTAAGTATGGGAGAAAAAGAATCAAACATGGGTCTGTGAAGTGGACAGAGATATCTCAACCCGAGTGAAAGATTTTGGCCGGTTAACCCGAGGCTTGCCGAGGGTTGACGGCCAAAATCTTTCACGAGGGTTGAGATATCCCTGTCCACTTCACAGACCCATGTAAGATTCTATTAATCTGTCTGGTTTATCCTTATCCAGATAGCGGGTAATCTAATTTTCTGTCTGGCTCAGCCATTGTATTAAGTTTCCTCAACACTTCCTATTATTCATATCTCCTCTTTAACAAGACTACCCAACATTTTCACAGTGTTTGTTCCGTTGTTTCCTTGTCTGGTACGACATATCTCTACTAGTCCCAAGTCCGTTCATGTTATAGTCACATATGGTCGGTATTAAAGTGCATATCGGTAATTAGTATTACATAGAACTTGCCAGAGTTCAACTCGATTTGCGCTCTTCTAAGAAGAGAAGTCTTCTCAGAAGATCTTCCAGCCTATAGACAGAAGAGCTTCCAGAATTAGAAGAGCTACAATCAAGTGAACGGGGGTGATATTCTTGAAGTAGAAGAGGACAATTCAGATTGGCCGTTTTCGTTTATTCGGAGCAACCGGTTCGACCGTTGATTAAAGTCAAGTAGAACACCTGACGGACCTGCTGTTTTTGATACAGGCCTGTGTGGGCTTTGTCAAGGCTCAGATTGCAGTTGCTTTCAGTGCATGTCCATTTAACAGCTGTAGTCATTCAAGGCATATTAGGTTTGTTATTAAGCTACCAGAAGTGTACCCCATTACTATCACACAAGTGTAGGCACTAATACCAGAGATTAAACATTAGGCCATCGCCAATAGGCAATATGATCACAGTCATGCAATGTCAAATGTAAAATGTAACATCAAAGGGTATATTGAAAGTTAATATATTCATGTTATTGATAGTTATATGATGAAGGTGTACCTATGGATTTTCTTCATATTTCCCTTTTTCTTAACATACAGTTCAAAATCAAAAGCAAATTAGCATATGGAAATATGATACATCATTTGTACTCATTTATACACAAACGCTAAAATAATTATGACGTTTTCAAATGTGACCCTAGCAATGTAAAGATTTCACCCGTTTTCAAGTGTGACCTCCACAATATACAGACTCCTCCCTTTTTCGAGTGTGACCCTCACAATATACAAATTCCTCCCGTTATCAAATGTGATCCTCAACAATATACAGACTCCTCCCGTTTTTAAGTTTGACCTCCATAATTCACAGACTCATCCAGTTTGAAATGTGACCTCCAGAATATCAAGACAACACCCGTTTTCAAATGTGACCTCTACACAATATAGACTCCTCTCGTTATCAAATATGACCCTCAACAATATATAGACTCCATCCTTTTTCATACGTGACCTCCACAATATCAAGACTGTACTCGTTTTCAAAAGTTACCCTAACAATATACAGACTCCTTACGTTTTTAAAATCGACCCTAACAATATACAGACTCCTCACGTTTTTAAGTGTGACATAAACAATATAAAAATTACAACCGTTTTCAAATGTGACCCTAACAATATACAGACTCCTCCCGTTTTCAAGTGTGACCAATACTATACAGACTCCTCCCGTTTTCAAATGTGACCCTCAACAATATAGAGAATCCTCACGTTTTCAAGTGTGACCTCCACAATATACAGACTTCACATTTTTTCAAATGTGACCTTCAGAATATCAAGACTACACCCGTTTTCACGTGTGACCCCCACAATATGAAGAGTCCACCCGTTTTCATTTGTGACCTCAACAATATCAAGACTGTTCTCGTTTTCAAATGTGACCCTAAAATATACAGACTCCTCTCGTATTCAAGTGTGACCTCCACGATATCCAGACTCCTCCCATTTTCAAGTGTGACCTCCACAATATACAGACTCCACCCGTTATCAAATGTGACCCTCACAATATACCGACTCCATCCTTTTCTAGTGTGACCCTCACTATATACAGACTCCATCCGTTTTCAAATGTGACCCTAGCAATGTAAAGATTTCACCCGTTTTAAAATGTGACCATAACAATATCCAGACTCCTACCGTGTTCAAATGTGACCCTAACAATATACAGACTCCTCCCGTTTTCGTGTGTGACCCTCACAATTTACATTCTTCTCCAGTTTTCAAATGTGACCTCCAGAATATCAAGACTATACCCGTTTTCTAGTGTGACCCCCACACTATACAGACTCCTCCGTTATCAAATGTGACTCTCAACAATATATAGACTCCACACGTTTTCAAATGTGACCTCCTCAATTTACACACACCACCCATTTTGTAATACGACCTTCACAATATGAAGACTCCGCCCGTTTTCATATGTGACCTTCACAATATCAAGACTGTACTCGTTTTCAAATGTGAACTCAAAATATAAACTCCTTACGTTTTTAAGTGTGACCTAAACAATATACAGATTCCAACCGTTTTCAAATATTACCCTAACAATTTACAGACTCAATCCGTTTTCAAACGTAACCTCCATTATATCCAGAATTCTCCTGTTTTCAAGTGTGACCTCCACAATATACAGACTGATCCGATTTAAAATGGTACCCATTCGAATCCCTGATTCCTACATATGTAGGTACTGAATAACATTACAAATGTTTCCAAATGGATAATCTAACATCGCAATGATTTATTTAACCCTTCAATTTCTTATTAAGGGCGTATATTCAACTTACAGATTTCTTATTGGATTCCTAGGTATTTATTTACATAAGATATGGTTCAAAATGCATTATAAGCGTCACATAATGTGTACCTTTTCCCACATTCTAGCCCCTGCAAACATTCGATTTGACAATCCAATCTCCCGTACCGTACCCCATCTCTTTCTCGATAAGAGAAACATAGAGTGGTCTCCCTTCCTCCTTTAAGGGGCCACAAAGGCACAGTGGCTGGGGAGGAAATGGGGAGGACAGAAGCGTAGGACTCCATATAGTTATGGTAAATATTACATCATTAAAATTGGTTTTACATTGAAAAACGTTAATTTCCTTTCAGTATTACGTTACCATAACTTTAGTATGCGAATTCTTATAATAGTGGAGAGTCTTAATCCAACCAGTTCAGTTAAAGCCAGCAGATAAGCCCGCGGTAGGGAAAATAAAGAAATATTTAATGAACCCACAAAGAAAGAAATAAGAAAATGGATTTACCTCCCCGTGAAAAGAGGTCTACCATAGTGAGAGCTAAAGACCATCAATATATATGTCTTCTGAGGAGGCACAGTCACAGACTGTGGCGCCACAACCAGACCCAAGGAAATCAGACCATCGCATAAACTGACCACGCCAGGAAGAATAAACAGCAGACATGATGTCCTGGAATGAAGAGTCATTGAGGAGAGCTAAAGAAGTCGCAAGGGATTTAACTTAGTGAGCCCTTGCCTTGCATTCCGGCCAAGACTGATCATTAATCTGCTCACAAGTAATATTAATTACCTGCATATCCATCTGAACTGGGAAGAGATACCCTGCTGACCTTGTTTAACTAGCAAGAATAGACAAGATCACAGAGAAAGGTAACAGCACAAGAGGTTTCTCTGGCCGAACTGAGACACGTTGAGTGAATAGAAAATGCATTGGTATCACTCCTCCTGTGGCATGAGGCAAGAGCAAGCAAAGACAGTCTAAAAAGTTAAAACAAATATGGAAACAGATTCCAAAGGCTCATAAGAAGACTCCTTAAGTGACTCTAACATAAGTTCCACTGTGGAGCTGCCGTATCCAATGCCTATCTAGTCCCCTAATTAAGGCAAACAAAGAGGTGGAAGAACCTACCTCTAATCAAACTGTCAGCAGGTCTATATACGACAGAAATTGAATGGAGACACGCAACAACCTCTCCTTCTTGTGATATCCCTTGGAGCCGAACACCATCTTGTCCACTTAGTAGGAAATCTAAACATCAAATAGTTTATAGCACATTTTGAACCATTTTTGTGCATTAAGTAATTGGAATTGGAATAAGTAATCAGGGAATCGAATAAGTCATGGAATAAGAAACTAGGAATAAACTTCACGAAATTATTGAACATTCTTAAAAACAACAAGAATCTGCACATTATGGAAGTCACACTTGAAAACGGAAGGAGTCTGCATATTCTGTAGGTCAAATTTGAAAACGGATGTAGTCTGTATAGTGTGAGGGTCACACTTGAATAGGGGAGGAGTCTGTATACTGTATAATGTAAGGTCACATTTGAAACGGGACGAGCTTGTATATTGTGGGGGTCACACTCAAAATGTATGGAGTCTGTATATTGTGTGAGTCAAACTTGAAAATAGGTGGTGGAGTCTGTATATTATGTGGGTCACACTTGAAAATGACTGGTGGAGTCTTTATATTGTGGGGTTACATTTGACATGGGGAGTAGTCTATATATTGGAAGGGTCACATTTGTAAACGGGAGGAGTCTGTTTATTGGAAGGGTCACATTTGTAAACGGGAGGAGTCTGTTTATTGCGGGGGTCATACTTTAAACGGGTGTAGTATGTATATTGTGGGGGTCACACTTGAAAATGGGAATCTTTACATTGCTAGGGTTACAGATGCAAACCGGAGGAGTTTGTATAATACTAGGGTCATATTTGAAAACGGCAGGAGCCTGTACATTGTAGTGGTCACACTTGAAAACGGGAGGAATAGTATATGTTGTTGGGGTCAGACTTAACAACTGGTGGGTCTGTATATTGTTTGTGAATTGTACAGGTTTATTGTGAAAGCCATACTTTTCAACGGTAATAGTTTTTTTCTGAATGTGTTCTTTTAATATTCTGATATTCTAAAAAAATACGATATCAAACAAAATACTATGGTGAGTTATCCCTTTATTTGATATTGATTCTCTTCTTATATATTATCAAGTAGATTCTAATTACATGTATTCTCTAATGTAAGAAACTTTAAAAGTCCTCGCAGTACATATTACATGTTCCTGTGTACGCTTAATTATGTCTTGCATTCGACCTCCGGTTCTTATATGCTTTTTTCCTTATCACATTCAATGAAGCTTCTTATTTATTTAGAGATACTAAATCACTATTTCTCCCCAAAAAACTACACATTTGAAATGGATTTCTGTCATATATCCATAAAGTGTTACGTAGTATTGCGGTACGGGTCGATAAATGTCTTAGTCCAGTCCATGTATTACATAGTGCCCTAGGTCACACTTGAAAACGGGTCACAAATGAAAATCCCTTTCGTCAGTTAGCGACTATTGTATATCACGTTTAGACAAAGTGTATACATGTTTACTTGTTTGTTCCTTTATGCTTTGTATGCTATCATTTTGTAATTACATGTATATTCTCTTTAGGCCTAGGCTTGGAAGTGTATAGTTGGATATTTCTCCGCTCCGCACCCGACTGTAATAAATCAGTATTGATAGAAAATTCTATCTTTGGATTATCCTTTTTCACAGACTACATTAGAGCTATTTTCCCAATACACTAGCTGGGATTTTGTAATTGATCACGATGTATGTAACTGATATATAAGGTAAAGGTTAGGGTTTGTATCTCACCATACCTGGTGTGCCGAAGCAGCAGAGCAATAAGATCCATGGACAAAACTATGTAGGTCTATAGTTACATTCACCACCATTAAGTATCCGATTTACTTGTTCGCGTTTCACCTGAAGGTAAGGTCATCGACAACGCAGCCTGTAGTACTTGTACAACAATAATTCACTTGGGGCGGTTAAAATGAAAGGCGCTGCCACAATATAATTTATAAAGTGCTTGTTCATGTGTAACTAAATATTGTGTACTTGGTCTTGACAGCTTGCACACACTGATGACCGTAATATATATTACAACAAGAATAGTCTTAATCGACAGACGGATAATTTATCTTTAATTTGGCATATGACACAATTTATATCATGCCATATAACTGTCACTTTATATCTTGAAAGATTGAAAATTATCCAGATTTCAACACATTGAACAGCGCGACGTACTCCGATAAATACGCCAGGCTCTAATAATGGTCTGGGTACATTGTAGCTCACAACCACAAAGCTTCATAAGAATGAAAGCTAGATAGAAAACAAACTGTACGGGACTGACACTAAATATGTATATAACCTTACCATACAACAAGAGGCCCAAAGGGCTTTAACGGTCATCTGACTACCTTTGCAATAGTAAAATCAATTTTAAATGGTGCCGCTTTGTCAGGACCATGTCAGGATCATTTTCAATTTTTTTTCAACAAATTTTGTTTCAAACAAGAGGCCCAAGGGCCTTAACATGTAGGAAATTAATTAGATTTAGTACATCACGTGATAGAATACTGGATTCTGATTGGCTACACACATGGGTACTATTTGCAAAAGTGCCCGTTTAAGCGGGCACTATTAAAGTGGCGCGAAATTGAACGTGAATGTATTGTGACGTCACCATTACATGACGTCATTATAACGTTGTGCTTCGAGAAAGACGTCAAGATGGCGGACAGGCTGTTGTGTGCGGGAATGGAAGCAAATGTTGCTTTTCTACAGAAGACAGTTCACTAATGTTCTATATTGATCTACTTTTAATTTTCATGAAGCTGAATCCTGTTATTATAGAATCCCGACAACTCATATGTTGTACTTTTAATGTAACAACGTGGTGTGGTAATGAAGAAATCGTTGCGAGGTATCGCTTGACGTACTTCTATTACGATGATATGAAAAACGGTTTCATGTCAGGGTGATGTACTAAACCCATTATGGCCTGGTAGAAAGGGCACTATTGCCTCATAGTATTGTCGAGGGATGGAATAGTGCCCGAGCCGACAATACTATGAGGCAATAGTGCCCTCTCAACCAGGCTATAATAGATAAATAGTATCATGGTAGCCTTCTTCGATTTGGGATCAACCAGAGATGTAACAATACTTTGTCAGGACCATGTCAGGATCATTTTATGCAAGTTTCAGCCAAATCACATAGGTAGAACTTAAGAAGAAGTTCAAATGTGTTTTCAAGATGGCGGTTGTGGCGGCCATCTTGGATTTCGGATCGACCCGAAAAATAACAACACTTTGTCGGGACCATGTCAGGATCATTTCATGCAAGTTTCAGCCAAATCGCACCGAAAGAACTTGAGAAGAAGATCAAAATGTGTTTTCAAGACGGCGGCTGTGGTGGCCATCTTGGATTTCGGATCGACCCGAAAAATAACAACACTTTGTCGGGACCATGTCAGGATCATTTCATGCAAGTTTCAGCCAAATCGCAGTGGTAGAACGTGAGAAGAAGTTCAAAATGTGAAAAGCTAACGCACGGCGGACGACGACGGACGAAACATGACGACTATAGGTCATCCTGACCCTTCGGGTCAGATGATCTAAATATGAAATTCATGAAATCATTATTCTTCCATAACTCCCGTTTGTGATGTCGTACTGTGCTATTTACGCACAGGGATTTAGAATTAGTTACAGATTATATCATCATGGACCCACCAGTGTGCCCTAAGACCATTTTTAAATGTGTTAGAGGTCTTGATAAAAAAAATCCTACTCTACATGATACTACATACGATATAGTACCATGTAGAGTATGATTTTTATCGTTTTTTTTTATCTAGACCCCTACAACGTCTAAAATTGGTCTAGAGGCACTCTGGCGGGTCCATAATTACATTTTTATATAATCTGAAACTAATTCTCAGATCCCTGTGAACAATGGCCCCGGCATGTTATATATTGTAATATTAACAGAGTCATCAAAGTTTCTTGATAGGCCCTAAAAGACAGGTAGAACCGAATTCATATGAGTTTCACAATTATCTTTCATCAAATGTCACATTACAAATGCACCACGTTTATACTTCTCTGCTAAAGACAGCTGAAAGAATTGTAGTTTACTGCATAGGGACCTGGCACGAATTTTTTTAACCAACAGCAAACATATATATTAGACTATAATATATATATGTATACTGTTGGTTAAAAAAATGTGCCAGGTCCCTGTGGCCTACTGTAAATATAGGCTGGTGACCGCCTTATATCTCTACGGTGACCGCCTTATATCCCTACGGCCCAGTAGTCCTAAGGCCCGTCAGTCCGAAGGCCCATTAGTCCTAAGGCCCGTCAGTCCGAAGGCCCATTAGTCCTAAGGCCCGTTAGTCCGAAGGCCCAATAGTCCGAAGGCCCGATAGTCCGAAAACAGATAATACAATTGGGATTTATATGCGAATAGTACTTGAAATGAAACAAACGTTTATTACAGTTTTCGATGCAAAAGATTTGTTGTAAACTTGCTAAGGTATACTTACATGTACATGTATGTGACTATAGAATTGATACGGAAAATGATATGAAACAACGAAATGTAGCGTATTTTCAAAAAGAGCATAATCTTGAAATACATAAAGGTATCTGATATTAAAGAGTATTATTTTGTATATGTACAATGTGATCCTGTTTAATATTTCCGCGAAAAATATCATTATGCGGACCATTTCCATCATTATGGGTAGAATAAACAATTCAAAGAATGGGGAAGCAAAAATAAGTCCTTAAATACATGTATATATTGTACAAAATAACGACGTTTACAGGTATAATAAAAGTCATTTTTCGATAAGATTTGATTATATACATCATTTATTCATGAAGCAATGTTAATCCTAATGCAATACAGTGTACAAAAGGCTAACAATCGGACATTTTAAAGCTTGAATGTTTGTAAGATAATCCATAGAATGTATGCTTGTGAGATATCCTATAAAATGTAAGATGTTATTTTATTTTTTTTATGTATTTTTTTTTTATTTTAATGTAATTTTGACCTGGCATAGCTCATGAAGAAATGACAACTTGCTGTCCATAGAAATTGTCAGATCATCAGTGCCGAAAAATGTTTTCGTCAAAATACGTTAATAATAACAACTCTCTAACTTGCAATATTTACTAATTTTCGGACTAACGGGCCTTCGGACTATTGGGCCTTCGGACTAACGGGCCTTCGGACTATTGGGCCTTCGGACTAACGGGCCTTCGGACTATTGGGCCGTAGGGATATAAGGGTGTCACCACCACAAACTAAGGCACAAAACTGTTCACATGTTTGAATACATATGTATTTCCTTTTCAAATGACAAGAGTCCTATATTTTAATAGACACCACATATGAGAGGTAAACACGGTGCGTGAACTACATGTAGTGGTTTCCATCACCAATTTGGATCATGTACAATGTACTTCAAAGGTAAGTCAAAAAATCTCACTCTGCAAACGGACATCTTGATTTTCTAGTTTGGAATTTAGGCGTGACATGCCAGTGAATGTACCCAGTTCTTTTAAAAACTTCGATCTGTACACACACAAACATACACATATATATACATGTAAGATGTATATACAAAAACCTGAATACAGTGCATATATGATGGTTTTAGTGAGAAAATGTCGGAATAAACGCATACATTATCGTGATAAGTGGATATATTACCACATGCTATTTCACCATGCTTTAATACATTTACGGGGAAGATGGAAGACGTAAGATCGGAATTACAAAGTTGAATGAACCCTCCACTGAAACTTTTTAATATCGGCCACGCCCACTCAAAAAATGAACGAAAATGTTGGGAAACTATCCAATATTTACGATAAAAAACACCAAAATATATGGAAATATGTAATTCAAATAATAAGAGCGCAGCTCTCTGCGCGGCCGAAGGCCGCGTAGAGCGAAGCTCTACTAACCAAAACACGTGTGTTAGCATATAGATTCCAATACATTCCAGTACCCCTTGGACTTTGAAATTGTGTCCCGCGGGTAAAGTCTCGCGCCTCCATGTAGGCAGCCATGTTTTAATTCTCGTTTTCAGCACGACGAGATTTGAAATTTCTGTACTAGACTAAATGTGTTATGAGTATACACTTTAAAATTACTGTAAGTAGTTTTAAGTTACACATATACAAGAAAAACACAATAAATGTACTGGTCCAATATATACTGCATATGTTCTCAAGCGCACTGCACCGTCAGCAGTGACGTCACAAAACCTGACGCCAAAGATGACGACACAGATCCGCGCGTATTTTTGAAAGCATGGTATGTTGCCAAGTTTTCTCTGCATCTGATAAAAACAAGATTGAAGTATATTGAACTATTCCATTTGGATTATTTTGAATTCTTTCTAACTATCGATAGTTATGTGCATTTCAGTGAAATATTTTATTGTTGATCTCGTAGAAAAATATAGACAATATAAAGTTATGATGTTATAACCTTTTACATGTAGCTGCGCTCTTCTGAGGCTTTGCCTTAAATTCATATTATTAGCAGCAACACAGCATAGAAACGTGTAACAAATCTGGAAAATTCGTTTCAAATGTAGTAAGCTGTTACTATATTACAGTGTACGTAACCAAAACCGGAAGTGTCTTTACTCCGATCAAGGGGAGGATAACTCTAAAATTTCAAGATGGCGGATTGATGTGGATAGGTCTATAGCTTTTGATTTTCATAGTGTTATTATTATTATTTAAAAATTAATAAAAAAATGTTTAATTACCCCAGTTATGCATTTGCTTTAGATAGATATATATTTACTGGGGAGAGCAGTACCGGAGCAACGCACAATCTCCCCATATGTATGAAAAAATGGCGGCCGCAAACTGAAGCTGTCAGTTTGTAGGATTGAATTTTGAAGATAGTGTTTTTTCTCATATTTTCATTTATCTGTTACCTTAGAAATGCTTCGCACATCGTGCCCTCTTCGGGCACGAAGGGCTGCGCCCTTAATATGACTGAAGGCAATGCCTTTAAAGGGCGCAGCCAGATGTTTTAATATGAATCATGCACGGCATAGGAAGAGCGAAGCTCTACTAGTTTATTTTATTTTCTATTTCATGTAGAAGGCATAACGTAGAAATAAAATGACACACTTTAAACAATAGAAGTATCTAATGTTAGAATTGCCTAGTCCATACCTGGTGTTTCGGATGCAGTAGAGCAGTAAACAATATATTCATACACGGTTGAAAGATTCATGGACAAAAATGTATGTACGTCTATAGCTACATTCACCATTATGTACCCGCTTTGTTCGCGTTTCACCGGAAGGTGAATGAAGCTACCGACAACGCAGTCTGTATATTGCCATGTTTTAAATTAATAATTTACCTGGGGCTATTCAGGTGTAAATAGTGTGTGCTTAGTCTAGCCTGAACAGCCGAAGGTGACTACCCGATATTGTTAGGATTGTGTGGGATTGATAGCATGCTCTTACTTCGGATTTGAAGGAACACAACGGTAAGTTGAGCGAAATCAAACGTCAAATATTGATACGTGAGGAAAAAACTGGTTTATAGGTTATGGAATAAACGAAGACCTGTGAAACTTATGTAGGGTGTTTGAAAAATATTAGCTGTCGGACCAGTAGGTACTCAAACTCATGGTACTACATGGTACTATATACGAGAAGGGTGTATACAATAATGTAGTGTAGAGTAGGATTTTTACCGTTTTTTTTTTTATCTATACCTCTAAAACGTCTAAAATGGGTCTTAAGGCAGCTCTGGTGGTCCATGATTATATAATCTGTAACTAATTCTCAGGGGTGTCACAGGGGTAACATTGACGAGGGCGACATAACGATTCGGGGAGGGCATTATACGAATATTGACTATTTGTAGGTGAATACGAGGAATTGTTCAATGGAATTTCAATCAATGCAGCGCGATATCAGATGACATGCCGATTGTTTTCAATCACGTGGTACTGTTTTGACTAATCAGAAGCAATAATACATGTACATGGATGAGGTATAATAAAATGGACTGAAGTAGCAGACGACATGAGTGTAATTTTTAAATTTGCATCCAAGGTTCTATCCTCAAGTTTAATTATCATCTTTAATAATCCATAGTTTATTACAAAAATGATGCTTATATAAGCAACTAGTTTACTAATATCAATATTGAAATAAGACTACTTTCTTTAGTACATGTATATGGTCTTTACGATTAGTAAGCGCTTTTTCTTATGTGATGTATATTTGTTGTTTGTATTTGAGAAGTATAGTTATACAACCTCCCATTGCAACGAAAATAAATAAAAAATATTATGTATATGTAAATAGATAGATAATTAACGTAACCTATTATAGATAATTAGTTTTCAAAGCCATTGATAAGTTGATTATATTTCAATTTTATAGGATTCAAGATTTTAAGATTTTTATTTACGCTCTGATACAATTGTGTGTAAGAAGAAGTAATAATAGTATACTTGAATGATTAAGCATGACAGGATGGATTGTTACAGGCTATTCTGAAACGTTTGATTTCTTTTTAACATAATAGTCATAAGATAACTTGTGACACTTGAGAAAAATAATATAACAATAATTCCACAGTTCACCAAGTGGATGTGTCGCCTGCACAGCATCACAAAAATAACTATTTACAGTTGAAAACTATTGTAAATAATATTAGGGGGGAAGTTATCAAGTCCTGTAAACTCTTGCAAATATTGATGGATTTTGACCAGTATCGTATACCTTTAAGATCTCATTGATATAAAGCAATATACCAAATTTGGTTGAAATCGAAAAATAAATACTAAAGTTATCAAGCGGAAACAATGGATTTATCTGTTTTGACGATTTACAAGTCCCGTAACTCTTGCAAATATTGACTGATTTTACCTTTATCAAAGTCATTCGACATCTAATCAATATAAAACAATATACCAAATTGGGTTGAAATCGGACAATAAATACTTAAGTTATCGCATTGAAACCGTTTCCCGCCGACGCCTACATAGTGATACATGTACTTACACGTAAGTGTCGCCCTTGCGTTGCAGGTGAACTAACGTGAATTTAGTGATTCCATTTTAAATCATGTTTTTCAGGTCTTCTACGGGCATTAGATATCGCCGTTGTACAGAAAAGCAGTGAAAGGATGTAAAAGTTTCAAATCAAAGAAGGACATAATCGGATCAACTGTAACAAAATAATAACGTAGTACGGACAGAACTACAAACATCAACGAAGCGATAATGCACATTAACCGACTAAAGCGTGGTTTACAAATTGTGTTGCTGCTATCATTTATTTTTGTTTTAAATGAAATTTTGTATCTATACAGCAGTAACTTTACACAAGATGTTCGTGTAACTAAGCAACGATCTTACACTACAGCACACACCGCCGCACACGAAGGATTGAAAACAATTGGATCTGTAAAGACTGAGAGCAGGAAACCTAAGGAGAAGTCTATTAAGCCGATAAATCATAATGCTATTACATATAAGGCGATGAAAGCAGCAGAAACGAATAATTATAAGGGGTTAAATCGCAAAACGCCGAAAAAACATAAAGGAATTCCTTTCAAAGAGTTTCGATATCCACTGGAGGTCGACCTACCCAAATTAGTGGACGCCATTCTCGGGAATGGCACGGTAGATGTTCAACCCATAAACGTCTATCCTTTTTCATTCCTGGAGTCTATGGAGGAAATATGTGGCTCATCACAAAAGATATTCCTACTGTTTCTGATAAAATCAGCTCCAGGAAACTCGCAGAGAAGACGTGTTATAAGGGAGACTTGGGCTAATAGGACCTACTTCAACAGCCATATAATCAGGCACGTGTTTCTGCTAGCAAAAACAAAGAACACATCAATATATGACAATAATATATTGGAAAAACGACAGAATCACGATATCGTAGAGATGTCTTTTATCGATGCTTATTATAACAACACCTACAAGACAATGGGAGGGATTAACTGGTGCGTGAAATATTGTTCTACGGCTAAGTTTGTGATGTTGGTGGACGATGATATGTATGTGGCTACTGATTACTTGTTAGATTACCTACAAGGATTGCCAGATAGTAGGACACTCTTTATGGGTCGGAAATGGCAAGACGTCCCACAGCGAGGAATTAGACAGAAATGGTATATGTCTTACGAGGAGTATCCTTACGACAAATACCCACCATTCCTTAGTGCTGGTGCCATCATCATGTCAATGGACTTTGTACACCGACTCCAGATTGGGATTCAGTATACAAAACGGTTTAAGTTTGATGATGTCTTTCTGGCCATTGTTGCCCACAAACTTAGAGTTCAACCAGAGCATCATGCAGGGATCCGAATTTTTTCTATTTCTTATACAAATGAAGAGTTTAAAAATGTGTTAGTCGCACATGGGTTCGGGAATTCAAGAGAATTAAGAATGGCGTGGGATATGCACATAGGTAAAAATAATGGTAGTCTATCATAGTGTTTGGTCTAATTAACATTCCACGTTTTCGAAAGCTTACCTGTTACATTATCAACTGACGTAAAAAGTGGTGCTTAAAATAGCAATGACGTAAGGAATTATACAGAACAACATGATATGCACAGACAGCTAATTTTGTATATGCTAAAAGATTTTCGACTATGTGTCTTGGGATTTCATTGTGAGTTTTGTTGGAATTAGTTAGAAGAAATGGATTGGCATACATGTCTTAAATATCAATTTCAACAAACATCCTTTTCGAAGATCTGTTTCGATACTTAAAAAATAACGTTATCATGTCAAATAGGTGCTATTGGTGTCAGTTACCAAGGGTAATGATAATCTCTTAACTAAAACTATTTCTCTGTTTTTATTAGTTTGTTAATCGATTCCTAAAACAGTTTCGATATTTGAATTGATTAAAATGGTTCGTATGTAAAACGCGTGCGTTGTCAATTAAATGTATTTATTAAGATAAATCATATTTTACACTATGTACTATGCACGGTTGTTTTCTGAATTTGCTACTTGTTCACACTTGTTATTGTATTTAACTGTAAGTTTATTTGGTCTATATGATGAGATTAGTACCACCTGTAACCGTCATTTGTGTCACTAAACGTTTCCAAAATACGTCCAATTGATCCAAATTCACAAGAGGTCGTTTAAAATGTTTAGCCTATTTGACCCATGTGACCTTAAATGGCAGACAATGTCATTCATTATCAGGTCTCTAGAACTCTTGGTTATTAAGGAGATGTCGTTCAAAGATTTCAGCCCATTTGATCCCTGTGACCTTGAATAAAGGTCCATGCTACAGGCCCAATATCACGTCTCTAGGCCTCTTCGTCATTAAGAAGAAGTTGTTTAAAATGTTTAGTCTACTAAAACCCCTGTGATCTTGAAGGTCAAGGTCATTTGTAAGCTCTTTATTTCAGTATTCTACAGGCTTAATGGACATTTCCATCAACTAAAGCGGGTTTGAGAATGAGCTGTGAATATAAATTCTAGCGGGGTTTATCTCAAAACAACTTTGCTTACCAACATGTTCTCGTTTTAAATTATTTCATAAAAGTAATATGCAGTGAGGGATCTTATTATAACCTTTTTGGACACATACCTAATCGAACGTTGGTCTTACACATAAGACTATCCGTGTTATGAAAAGTAAATTTAAGGTTTAAAACCCCGTTTAATCTAGTGATTTTGTTTGCCTATATATCAGCAACCATTTTCACGACAAGGTAAAAAAAGGACTTAATGTGTATGTCTTTATAAAGACGAATCCGGTCACACCATCGCTTCTACTACATGCTATAAACACTAGTCAACATAATGGCATGGTTATTGGGTAACAGAGAGATGTACAGATTCCTGTGGACTTGCAAAAATCAAAGTACTGTAAGTACTGCAGTCCTTAAGCCTTTGTGTTCATAATTTTTAGCTCACCGAAGGGCCGGTGAGCTTATGTCATGGCGCGGCGTCCGTCGTCCGTCGTCCGGCCGTCTGTCTGTCCGTCAACATTTCCTTTAAATCGCTACTAGTCATAGAGTTCTGCATGGATTGTAACCAAATTTGGCCACAAACATCCTTGGGGGAGGGGGAACAGAACTTGTATAAATTTTGGCTCTGACCCCCCGGGGGCAGGAGGGGCGGGGCCCAATAGGGGAATTAGAGGTAAATTCTTTAAATCGCTACTAGTCATAGAGTTCTGCATGGAATGTAACCAAATTTGGCAACAAACATCCTTGGGGGAAGGGGAACAGCACTTGTATAAATTTTGGCTCTGACCCCCCCGGGGGCAGGAGGGGCGGGGCCAAATAGGGGAATTAGAGGTAAATCCTTTAAATCGCTACTAGTCATAGAGTTCTGAATGGAATGTAACCAAATTTGGCCACAAAATCCTTGGGGGAAGAGGAACAGAACTTGTATAAATTTTGGCTCTGGTCCCCCGGGGGCAGGAGGGGCGGGGCCCAATAGGGGAAATAGAGGTAAATCCTTTAAATCGCTACTAGTCATAGAGTTCTGCATGGAATGTAACCAAATTTGGCCACGAAAATCCTTGGGGGAAGGGGAACAGAACTTGTATCTCTGGTCCCCCGTGGGCAGGAGGTGCGGGGCCCAATAGGGGAAATAGAGGTAAATCCTTTAAATCGCTACTAGTCATAGAGTCCTGAATGGAATGTAACCAAATTTGGCCACAAACATCCTTGGGGGAAGGGGAACAGAACTTGTATCTCTGGCCCCCCGGGGGCAGGAGGGGCGGGGCCCAATAGGGGAAATAGAGTTAAATCCTTTAAATCGCTACTAGTTAAAGTCATGATTTCAAGTATAAATCCTGACGGACCTGCATTTTTTTATACAGGCAAGTGAGGGCTTTGTCAAAGCTCGTCTGAAAACAATATAAAATCACCAGGTCCGTCTTTAACAAACCGCATAATCGAAAACGGCCTTGGTAACATCCAGCATTGATGATTGAAATACAAATGAATAATTGTACAGGTCATGCAACGTATATGTCATTGAGTAATTATTTCAAGTACATATATTATATCCTGACAGACCTGCATAATAACATTTAAACTATACAGGTAAATTACTAGTGCACTACGTACTGACTACAGTACACAGAGATAAGAGATCGACCAAAACCCCCATACACACTGAACAGGTAATGGGCAGTGTGCACATGGCTACCTGTGATTCTCACCTGTGAATGTCTGGTAGCTACATGTACATGTACTGTAGTCTAGAATCTAGATTATATTTGGTTAATTAATACTGTTGTGAACTCTATTTCAATTTGTGAAATATATATATCTTAATGGAAATAAAATCAAATGATTTTTAATTTAAGACTAAAAAGCAACTGGGACGACAAGATGCATGTATATCAATACCCGTATATACTTCACTACTAGCTATAATAAAGTTTACCTGTAGTTTAAATGTAGTGCATAACTTGTGCACTAGGGTGTAAAGGTTAGCTTACTTGTAGCTACACTGTAGGAATGTGTGAATCACTGTAAAATCTCCATTCTTTTTTTATAAGATTGCAGAACTTTGTGTATAATACAATGTATATACACACTCACTAGAATTAATACATATCAGTATAAGCACAGTTGTAATGTTTTTGCTGTTTTTATTTTTAGCTCTAATTCATATTGGAAGGAGGTGCAGATTAACCTTCCGGATGGAACAGAGCTAGTATGTAGTGTGGATGCGCCGACCTATCACGCATGCATAGAAGAGAAAGGTCATGATTAGTCACTCTCTTTCATCTTTGAATGGTCAATTAAATCTTAAGGTTTTTTTCCTCACCAATAACAACAATAAAACTTTTTTTAAAGCAGTATCATTCATTCTCATCATCATAATAATATAATCATCATCATATCATCCTTATTATCATCATCATCATCATCATCATCATCATCATCATCATCATCATCATCATCATCATCAATCATCATCATCAATCATCATCATCATCATCATCATCATCATCATCATCATCATCATCATTCATCATTCATCATTCATCATCATCATCAATCATCATCATCATCATCATCATTCATCATAATAAGATATCCCATCATCATCATCATCATCATCAATCATCATCATCATAATCAATCATCATCATCAATCATCATCATCATCATCATCATCATCATCATAATCAATCATCATCATCAATCATCATCATCATCATTCATCATTCATCATCATCAATCATCATCATCATCATCATTCATCATAATAAGATATCCCATCATCATCATCGTTAGCATTATATTATATGCACTTGAATTTCTCAAAAATCATCGTTTAAGTCCTTACACTACATAGGTAATTTAATTTTATCATACGTGTTTTTAAATTGAACAGATGGTAAAGTTATAAGCAATCTGATAAAAAATTATCAAGAAGCTTTCCCAGGCAACACTTCTACAGGTAGAAAACAGAAAATTGTGAAGTAAATTTCCAAAACAATGTTTGATTTTTTAATCTTTTTTTAGGGGTTGATACTAACTTATTTTATTTGGTGGACAGCAGGAAAGTTATTTCAATAAAAAGTATGAAAGAAATCTATTTGAACGGTGGCTCCTCCACTCTTGGTAACTGTTAAAGATGCTCCACAGCGGACAATTTTTTTTTCTCTATCAAAAACAGGAGCAGACAATTAAGTATTCTTAACACCATTACCACCATTGTAAAAGTTTGAGCTTCTAATTTTACTTCAAGATACAAATATTTAAAATAATTCATTGCATCTCGAAAAGAATCCGTGGTACTATGTCTTATATAGAATGAAGTACTGATTGTGCATGCATAGAGAGCACATTAAATTAGTCTATACATTATTTTTGTGTAAAGTAGACATATACATGTATATGCACGATTAAACACCAATTATTGTTCAAATGATGAGTAATGTTTATGCTCTGTCGGCTGTGGAGCATCTTTAATGTACAATATTCTTTTTTATACATCTCATCAAAAATGTGTCTGCATCACATTGATTTATAAAAAAAATGAAGACCTATGGTTGTCTAACCTAGAAATTCATGGTGGTCTGTCCAATATTTTTGCGGCTCTTAGGTCACAGGACCACTGTTAGTATTGACCCCTGGTTGTTGTGATAATTGCCATTAATGTATTAATTAAAGGCATTGAATATGTTTATATTTGCAATTGTTTATCCGTGAAGTTTGTAAAAGAAAATAATATCTTATATTTGACATTTGTTTGTAACATCATCAGAAAATAATATTAAACAACTTCTTTGATATTTACAATGTAATTATGATGATGGTGGCATGATGATGAAAATTTATTCAAATCAAATCTAACCAATGTTTCGGATGACTTCAAGGTAACAATTAAGGTTTGACTATCTCAGTACATTCATAATATCTACATATAGGTACACTGTACATTCACTACATTAACATTTTGACATGCTACAAATTGATAAGAGTTAATTTTTTTATATAATGCAATCATATAGCAAATAATAGTGAAATACCCATTTGACATTTAAATATGTAATATGTGATTCAATGATGAACATTTTCTACCAACCATTTACTGACAGTAAGTAATAGTGGAGTTCAACTTTTCAAACCACATCTTGTAATTCATTTTTAGCTCACCTGGCCGAAAGGGCCGGTGAGCTTATGTCATGGCGCGGCGTCCGTCGTCCGTCGTCCGTACGTCCGTCCGTCAACATTTCCTTTAAATCGCTACTAGTCATAGAGTTCTGCATGGATTGTAACCAAATTTGGCCACAAACATCCGTGGGGGAAGGGGAACAGAACTTGTATAAATTTTGGCTCTGACCCCCCGGGGGCAGGAGGGGCGGGGCCCAATAGGGGAAATAGAGGTAAACCCTTAAAATTGCTACTAGTCGTAGAGTTCTGCATGGATTGTAACCAAATTTGGCCAGAAACATCCTTGGGGGAAGGGGAACAGAACTTGCACAAATTTTGGCTCTGCCCCCCCCCCGGGGGCTGGAGGGGGAACAGAACCAATAGGGGAAATAGAGGTAAATCCTTTAATTCGCTACTAGTCATAGAGTTCTGCATGGAATGTAACCAAATTTGGCCAGAAATATCCTTGGGAGAATAAGAACTGAGTTTGTATAAATTTTGGCTCTGGTCCCCGGGGCAGGAGGGGCGGGGCCCAATAGGGGAATTATAGGTAAATTCTATGAATTGCTACTTAATTGTCCAAGAGTTTTGTATGGATTGTAACTAAATTTGGCCACAAACATCCTTGGGGGTAGGAGAACAGAACTTGTATAAATTTTGGCTCTGACCCCCAGGGGGCAGGAGGGGCAGGGCCCAATAGGGGAAATAGAGGTAAATTCTATCAATCGCTACTTGTCCTAGAGTTCTGCATGGATTGTAACCAAATTTGGCCACAAACATCCTTGGGGGAAGAGGAACAGAACTTGTATAAATTTTGGCTCTGATCCCCTGGGGGTAGGAGGGGCGGGGCCCAATAGGGGAAATAGAGGTAAATCCTTTAAATCACTTCTTCTCATAGAGTTCTGCATGGATTGTAACCAAATTTGGCCACAAACATCCTTGGGGGAAGGGGAACAGAACTTGTATAAATTTTGGCTCTGATCCCCCGGGGGTAGGAGAGGTGGGGCCCAATAGGGGAAATAGAGGTAAATTCTTTAAATCGCTACTAGTCATAGAGTTCTGCATGGAATGTAAACAAATTTGGCCAGAAACATCCTTTGTGGAAGGGGAACAGAACTTGTATAAATTTTGGCTCTGACCCCCAGGGGGCAGGAGGGGTGGGGCCCAATAGGGGATTTAGAGGTTAATATTAAAATTCCTTCAGAAAAGAAACAATGAACCTGTATTCAGAAAATTATTTGGCATTACAAACCAGGTGAGCGATACAGGCCCTCTGGGCCTCTTGTTTATTCAATATTGCATAATATAATACAGTGCCCCTAAAGCAGAAAGCCTCTCGTTTTCTATATTTGTATAAATATTTTCTCTTTTTCAACAAGTCTCAATGTGATTATTTATATATTAATATAATCCTCGTACTTTACTTGATTTGAGTTTTTAATCTTGTGCTTATTTGACCAGATGTGCATTATTTTATAGTGCAGTCTACAATTACTGCATATATACTAAATTATGATTAAGGAAAATGTAAATTTAAAGACATAAATTTCATATAATGTAAATAAGAGATTCGCTGGTAACAAAATACGGGAGATAATTCCTTCTACAAAGAGGATTATACAAGGGAGACAACTCGTACATACAAAAATACAAACGGTACACTCTCTATATTCATGCAGTTAATGAAGTTCTGTACATAGTAATATATATTTTAGGAGTAATTTTAATTGTTCTACAATAAAAGGTGATGATAGTAACATTTTTTTTTTCTTTTCGAGAATATTGATTGACAGTTGAAGAATACATCTTATTTTTTTTGTTTCATTGGTAATCCATTTTAAGTGTTCAAACAATTTTAATTAATTTTTGTCTATATGAATATAGATACATTGATATTTATTTTCGATTTTTCATCATATGCTTAATTTACAGTATAATCTTACTTAACTCCTGATTTTAATCTTATTTTGGTAGTTTTGGCTATGACCATGCGAAGTTTAATGCGTTTATGAGAAGTTCAGCGTATTTCGCCTAACCGGAAGAAGGTACTTTTTAAAATAGCTTCCGCTTCTATTATTACTTTGGTAGTCTTGGCTACTAACATGCCAGATTTCATATTCTTATTGAGATGTGCATTATGTTATTTCCTTTCTTTAAGTTTTATCTACAAGAAATGCGGCCATTTTGGAAATACCGAAAGAAGTATTTTTTTCAATGGGTCCCGCTTTTGATATTATTTTGGTAGTCTTGCCTAGTAACATGCCAAGTTTCATGTTTTTTATTGAGATGTTCAGCATGCAATTTCATTACTTAGTTAAGTTTTACCTATGGAAATGGCGGCCATCTTGAAAAAAACCACCATAGGTACATTTTGCAATGGCTCGCGGTTTAGATATTGTTTTGATAGTCTAGGTTACTCGAACGCCAAATTTCATGAAGTTTCATTCTTGTATTAAAAAATACAATATTTTTTTTCACTAAGCCCCTCTACCTAATGCGTTAGCTTCTTTTCGTTTTAAGTTGTTAGAAAAAATTGTTATCATTGACGTTTTTAAATTGTACAGAATGATATCAATGTCATCGCTTTGATGGAAGAGGAACAGATGAAGGCATATTTTCCGAATTTCGGAGATAGAATATTAATAAAGGAATTCGCTTTGAAAAACAGAGAAGAAGAACAAGCCCAAGAGTCACTTCTTGGCAGATTACGATGTAAAATAGCAAGCAAGAGGGAGAAAAGAAAGAGAAGTCATGCTACTGACAAGCAAGGCGACGAAAGATCAGCCAAATTGGTCGGTAACAAAAATGCAATCAAACGTGTTAGACGAGTGGAATTGGGCTGGATGAAGTATGAAGGTGGTGGTCACAATGTTATACAAGTTAAAGCGCCAAAAGGAGGAGGAATACGACACTTGCAAGTATCCACCACTTTGCCTGTTCTTCATTTACCGTGTATATGCTACATGTAGATGCGGTACCAGCAATAGTTGTGTTCAATTTGAATATTTGACAACATGTCGTGTATGTCGACCATAATTTCACTATAAAAACTCTAACTGGCTAGCATTTTGTTTATCTTTCAACTACACGTGGTTTTTTAAAAATAAAACCGGAAGCGAAGTTGATTGGCTGCCGTTTGCTCTACTAAATGTGTATACGGCGGCCATTACAAATGTGTGAAATAGAAGGGTCTCGGAAGTATTTCATTGTGCAGAGTTGTTTAATTTCATAAATGGGATGTAACATGGGGGCAGTGGAGTACATAAGATCCCAATATATAGGTATGTGTACGTTTTCCCGGCATTGCATGGACGATATATTAGAAATATGCCGCTGACGTAGCGTAGGCCAAATCTGGCCTACATTTTGAAGAGGTACCGCGAGCTGACTATATATTAGGCAAAAAAATAAATAAAAAAAGCCTAATAATATAGGCAGGTTTAGCGGACTATATATATACGAGTTGCCGATATAATTTTCACACCCCACCCTCACTTACTCGCTTAAAAGGGGACATGATATCACGTCAAAATACCAATGATTAGCACCACAATGTGTAAACGATTTGATTTACCATAACAGAAAAAAACTTTAGATAATGATTTATCAATTATCAAGTACAATATTTACTACTTGTCGAATCATTGTTATATCACAATGACTGTTGCAGTTCGAGTTTTTATGATATTGAGAGATACAGAGGAAATTAATATTTCATTTAAATTACGCAGTCAAATATTATCAAACATAATTATCCCCCACAAAACGCGTTTGTGGAGGATATTAATTTGGGCTCCGTCCGTCCGTCCATCCGTCCGTTCGTCCGAGATTCTTTTCCGGGCTGTAACTCAAAAACCGTTAAACGCAGCTCATTGAAACTTTCTGTATATCATACATGTGCCCTAGTGATGCCTTTTGCTATTGTAGACATTCTATGTTCGGTGTTTTTCTATTACCACAGATACTTAATGAAAGATACCAAATTACTGTTTCCTTTTGTTTGCCGACTATAGCTCAAAAACTTTTCAACGTACATGTAGCTCTTTGAAACTTGCAGACAAGTGCCCTAGTGGTGCCTTTCGCTATTGTGGACCCCCCATGTTCGGTATTTCTTTCTGTTACCATGGAAACTTAGTCAAAAATACCAAATTACTGGGTTTTTTTGTCACCTGCTGTTGTTTTTTTTCTTCAGTTTTACAATACATTTTTAGTTATACTTTAATACTTTGAGCTTGAGATATACCTGTATCAGTGTTTTCATACCAACAGCGTGTCGAGGGGGATAATGCCACGCTTTGCGGCTTCTTGTTGATGTTTTGAATACAGAATTGCTAAATCAACGGTCATTTTTATCATTTTGTAAATGATACGTACTATCTTTAAGAAGGTCTATTAATTATAAAGCTTAACGTATTTTTCTTAAAGTGATCAATAGTGACATATGCAGAAATATTACACGGGGAAACCACTGAATATCAGCCGGATTACTATTTTATGTGATAAATATTGACGTTATTTCAACATACATTACATACATATTGTACATATTCTACGCACATACAAATGAATCACTTAAAATAATTACCTGTACAAGAGCCATAAAGCAGAACTGCAACAGATTTTTATCCAAGAAGTTGCCGCTGTATTTCCCTTCTTCTTCAAGAGACTTGAAGAAATCAATCCAGTACTGGATACATTCTTTCCGCAAAAATCCCCACCAACTTTCACTTCTTTGATTTGCAGTGCTTGCCCCAGCAATGTATAGTGTCCTTGTCTGATTGTTACGATGGAAAAAAATCTGGAAATCTCGCAACTTTCCATTTTCAGTACCATGATCAGTTCTGATTATACAAGGAGTACCAGAACATTCTTTTACTGCCTCCAAAAAGTATCCTCCAACTATTTTTGGATCGTTGTTAGAATAATACACGTTCATCCAGATAATTTGCCTCGAATACCCATCTATGCATCCATGAATGCACATACCAAAAGGTTTGATTTTATCATAGCCGTCTATATGCCAAATATAATTAGGCCCCTTTGCAAAATAGGCCCTACGCGTTAGACGGCGAGATAGTCTCGTTTCTACACCAACAGGGTCTATTTCTCTTAGGATTAGACGTACGTCTTCTTTTCTAACGCTTAGTCCCATTTGTTTGCATTTTTCGTACATAATTCTATATCCATGAAGTTTTCCCGAATTCCGAAGCTCGTTACTCACCGTCGAAACAATTTCACCCAAATCAGTATATTGTCTTCGGCGCAAATTCATACCCACAAGTTGTCTTTTAAGCTGTCTCTCACTAATAATAAAGTTATGTCTCTCAAACAAAAGAGCCACTATATTCCTGTATGTTAATCCAATGTCAAAGTATAGTTTTATCAGAAAGTCACGTTCATTCGTATCCGCCATAGCTAACTGATATAGATAAAGCTAGAACATTCAGCTCAGATAAGTAAACGGACGGATTGACAAACCTTGTGCACGGATTGGTAAACTGTGCGGATGGATTGTCAAACCGTGTGCACGGATTGGTAAACCGTGCACTCAAATTAGTAAACCGTGCGGACGGATTGTCAAACCGTGTGCACGGATTGATAAACCGTGCGGACGGATTGACAAACCGTGTGCACGGATTGGTAAACCGTGCACTCAAATTAGTTAACCGTGTGCACGAATTGGTAAACCGTGTGCACGGATTGGTAAACCGTGCGGACGGATTGACAAACCGTGTGCACGGATTGGTAAACTGTGCGGACGGATTGTCAAACCGTGTGCACGGATTGGTAAACCGTGTACTCAAATTAGTAAACCGTGCGGACGGATTGACAAACCGTGTGCACGGATTGGTAAACTGTGCGGACGGATTGTCAAACCGTGTGCACGGATTGGTAAACCGTGCGGACGGATTGGTAAACCGTGTGCACGGATTCACAAACCGTGTGCACGGATTAGTAAATGTATTTCCATGTCCCTTCGCGGGCTCCGTAATAAATACATGTACCGTATTTGACCAAATAAACACCAAGGATGGTTAAAAATTCAAAAAATAGAGTTGCCTTTCATTACACTTGCACAAAGTAAGCCATACGTGAAATTGAAGCAATAAAAAAGTGTGAGGGCCGCTTAAAGGGATAGGGGCCAGTGCTTATTGGGTCGACTACGGTCGGTATATTCTGTAAAGCATACCATTTAGTAATTGTAATGCTTTGCTGCTGGCATAGTCATTGACATAAAAATGCAACGAGTTTTGTTAATTATGATAACAGTGGGAAAGATAAAGATTGCCCGCGCAATAGAAATAAAAATTTGAATGTGTTTAAACCAAGTTTATTTTAACTAGAACTGTCACCAGAGTAAACGGATAAGGATTAACTTGTTATGGAGATATAACACAAAAATCTGAGTGTATACTCTAAATAAAAAAACTCCATAAATTGAGGAAATTGTAGAACCCTGTATAGTGTATTCTTTCATACCTACGGGTGTAATACTGGCTGATCTAGGGCAATACACTCATGTCGCCTGAGGCTGTATTGCATGGCTACCCATGCAATAAAGCCTCATGACGTCACGGCGTCAACAAAATTTCCATTTTTTCGGTAAAATTTTAACATTTTTTTCACAAACTTGACTGGTTTTACTATAAAAGATGCAAACAACGAAATATGTGTTGAAAATATCACGTTATTTTTCATGTATGGAAAATTGACTTTCAGTAGTGAATTTCTTCGAAGTTATTTTAAAATGGCGGGATAATATAGTTGTAAAATTGCAATAAAACGTCGAGGTATGAAAGAAAAATACTCTTTCATAAGTGGATATGAAGGATAGGGATATTCTACCCTCGGGATCACAAAATGTTGCAAAACCCTCGGCAAGCCTCGGGGTTTACTACATTTTGTAACCCTCGGGTAGAATATCCCTATCCTTCATATCCACATATGAAAGAGTCTTATACTCCACTACCCTTTATGTAAGAGTTTTGTGTACCAATATATATAATCAAAGTAGTTTAGGAGGAGTTCGTTGGACGAAGTTCTTTTACAGACAGACAAACTGATTATAAATCCACCAGAGTGCTAATCGTTAAAATCAAATATTATAAGACTCTTTCATATGTGGATATGAAGGATAGGGATATTCTACCCGAGGGTCACAAAATGTCGTAAAACCCGAGGCTTGCCGAGGGTTTTGCAACATTTTTGATCCCGAGGTAGAATATCCCTATCCTTCATATCCACTTATGACAGAATTTTTCTTTCATACCACGACGTTTTACTGCAATTTTACAACTATAATATCCGCCATTTTGAAATAAATTCGAAGAAATCCACGACTGAAAGTCGATTTCCATACATAAAAAATTACGTGATATTTTCAACACAAATTCCGTTGCTTGCATCTTTTATAGTAAAACCAGTCAATTTTGTGAAGATTTTACCGAGGATAGAGATTTTGTTGACGCCGTGACGTCACGAGGCTTTATTGCATGGGTAGCCATGCAATACAGCCTCAGGCGACATGAGTATATTGCCCTAGACCAGCCAGTATTACACGTGTAGGTATGAAAGAATCTAATCTACATAATATTATATGTACGCGTACTGTATAGATAGTACTAGGTAGAATGTAATTTGTACTCTGGTTGGTCTAAATTGATATAAAATGCAACTTATTCTCAGGTACCTGTGCATTGACCCACAATTACTGTCTACAAAATGACCTATTCAATGATTTTGGGAATTTATGAAGTACCGAGTGGGTTATAGATCTACATTTAAAAGAACGAGTAAACTATATATTGTGTAATGGGTATATTTCTTTCATCGATTTTGAACATTAGTCATGCGTGGGAACCGATGTACACACTACAGTTGCAATCACGGAAAGAGATGTGATGACACTCTTTTTTTCCCTCAATTTGTCGCACATATTCCTGACATATTCATAACAACATGTCAATCACACAGCTACCAGACGACTATAATTTTACAGAAAAGAAGGTTACTTTTATCGTGAATGCTATGCAGCAGACTTAGAGCTACTGGATTAATATGTTCGCAGAAGTTTTTAAAGACCGGGAAGATACAAACGATATGGACCCATCATGCCAGGTAGGGAACCATCAAGCTTTCTGTTAATTTTTGACATGTAAGAAGATATTTCTTGGTTGACTTGTGTTACGTGTTTATTAACTCGAATGACATCAATCGGACAATCGATAAACACCGCAACTGTTAAAATTAATCACGGATAGCAGAGAGTGCATACACTTGTAGTACACACGGTGGATAGGCGCGGTCCCAGGTCACACAAGATTGTCTTAATATGAAAACAATAGCCCTTTCCGAATATGATCCATCCAAAACCTAAATATCATTTACCAAGGCAATCTTTGCATTGAGATATGATCCCATGTGAATCAACATGTAGGGTTCGCGATTACTAGATGCTGGGGTTAAATCGGGGAATTATTCCAATGAAGAGATGACATATAGATCTATGACACATATAAATACAATGTACAATGTTTATTTCTCGCATTTGGTATTTTTGCTACATTGTACAAATTGATTCGGAAATACATGTACGTGTTTACAAGCTAGGGCTACCGCAATGTACTGGCTGCACATTGTACTCTTTATACGTGTACAGTACTCTACAGTTTTGGGTCAACTGTTTAAAGGCCCATCATCTTTCCGGAGCAAAATATAAAGGTTTCTTAAAAAACATTAATAACACCAGACAATGCATACCGATGATCTAAAATAAGGTTATGACACCAAACATATGCAAGATTGCCTGCGTAATATATGAAAACAGTGGAGAGTCAATTCACTGTTTTGCCGTCTGGCGCAGTGATAGTCAACTACCGCGCGGTATTTAGGACGACGGCGGGAAACATAATACGACCCGCGTTATGAAAATAAACATTTTATCTATTTTAATCAAATCGTTCAGAAGGTGATGATAAATGTAGTATTAACGGTAAGTTAATAATTTTTAGGACTCTACAAAATTATCGATCTTGTTTTACATTCCCATTTTAAAAATTAAAAGCCGTTTCGGAAAGGTAGTGGGCCTTTAAAGAAATTATCTACACATGAAGGCAGAGCGAAACGAAAATACAGTTCTCGCCATCGCACCTGTACGATTTCCACGCAAATTTAGTCAAAAAAGCCTTTTTCTGATAGAAGACACTTCAAAGCTGATTTCCACAAAAATAAATAATCTCAAAACTCGTCTGTGATCGCTTCAAAGTGTAGCTCTATGCGTGAACATGGGGAGCCACTGCGCTTGGGTGCTGTCAATCAAACTTTGATATCGATGTTGGACACGCCTTCTTTGTTCTGATTGGCTGTTTTGTTTTCGATTTGTCGTGTAGAAGGCCGAGTAGTTTTGTTACATAGTATGTTAGTCATATTGTGAGTGAGTGTGTGTGTGTGTGTGTGTGTGTGTGCGCGCGCGGGGTAGTCTACCGTACCCACTGATGCAGTCATAATTAAAAAAATCCGAACATCATAACACCAATAGAGGCCATGTAGGAAAGCATCATGTTCATATTAAAGTTTACGTAGACTATATCTTATCATTATGCATACCTCAAATGATGACTTTGTCATACGGAAATGGCTTCTAAATTCTATTTCGGAATAATGAGGCACGACCTCGTCGAAGTATCCCGTGATCCTGGTTGGCGATTCTGTCTTATAATTGAACATAAAATTTGAAATTGCATGATTTGATTTTGTAATTTGTGTGAACAGTGGAACAATGAGATTGCCAAGAGGTATATCTGTATCATCTGCTGTCTCTCCCAATAAAACAGCCTGTATGATGGCGTCTATGTTGAAAATGCTCTGCGCGAACGCAGCGTTCGGAACGTGCAAAACGTTCGCCCACAAAACGAGTTATTCTTAATAATATTCTTACTCGTCATACCCCATACATACTAACCTAACATACATACCCGTCATATCCCATACATGCTAACCAAGTATACTTACCCGTCAAACCCCATGCATACTAACCTAACATACATACTAGTTGGGCGACACCTGAAGGAGTGTCGCGGATGAAACGAAGAGAAGAGAAAGGGAAGGTAACTCTTGTTGTTACTCTTAAACGGGACCAATTCCATTAGGTTATGAACAAGAGGCCGATGGGCCTTAACGGTCATTCAACTATTGGCACAATACAACATCTCAAAGAATAAAGTAGTGGCACACAGTTAAGGCAATAAAAAAAACCTCTTTTATTAGAAGAAGTCCATCTCCTGATATATTTAATGAATTAGACCATGAATGAAGGTCCCTTGATCCCCACCATGCTGTAAATCCAATATCCAGTCTCAAGGTAGTCATTTATGTTGCAGGCTCAATATCAGGTCTCTATAGGCCTTTATCGTTATTCACACGAAGTCGTTTAAAAGAGTTTAGCCTATTTGACCTGAATGAAGGTCAAGATAATTTATTTGAACAAACTTGTTAGCCCTTCATCCAAGCATGCCGCAGACCCAATATGAGTACCCTGGCCCATTGGTTCTTGAGAAGAAATCGTTTAAAGATCTTAGCCTTTTTTACCCCTGTGACCTTGAGTGAAGGTCAAGGTCCTTCATTTGAACAAACTTGGTAGCCATTCATTCTAGCATGTCACAGACCCAATATCAGATCTCTAGGCCTCTTTGTTATTCACCAGAGGTCGTTTAAAGATTTTACCTTTTTTTTACCCCTGTGACCTTGAATGAAGATCATTGTCCTTTATTTGAACAAATTTAGTAGCCATCTATCTCTGCATGTCACAGGCCCAATATCAGGTCTCTAGGCTACTTACTTATTCATCGTTTAAAGATTTTAGCCTAATTGACCCCTGTGACCTTGAATGAAGGTCAAGGTCATTATTTGAACAAACTTGGCAGCCCTTCATCCCAGCATGCCGCAGACCCAATATGAGTACCCTGGGCCATTTGGTTCTTGATAAGAGTTCGTTTTAAGATTTTAGCATATTTGACACCTCTGACCTTGAATGAAGGTCAAGGTCATCCATTTGAACAAACTTGGTAGCCCTGCATCCCAGCATGCTACAGGCAAAATATCAGTACCCTGGGCCTTTCGTTTGAATGAAAAAGTTTCGCACTGCAGACTGCGGACAGCGCACGATGACGGACGATGCATGATGACAATAGATCTTCCTGACCCTTCGGGTCAGATGACCTAAATATATACCAGAGCTTGAAGTCATTTAAGGATTTTAGTCTATTTGACCCCTGTGACTTTGAATAAAGGTCAAGGTTATTCATTTAAACAACCTTGATAGTTCATTATATAATATATACTGGCAGTGAACCTGAAAGATACAATTTAATTGATTGTCTATAAAAACACCACTAAATGAATGTAATTAAAAAAATGAAAAAATCCTTTTAAGCTACATCCTCAATACTCCATGGGTTACTATCACTGACGTAATATCCACTCTTGGACTATTTCATAGTAACATTGGTGCCTCTTCAGAAGAAACAAACTGACCAATCACAGGCTTGCAGAAATCAT
Organism: Argopecten irradians; assembly: GCF_041381155.1. Taxonomy (NCBI): domain Eukaryota; kingdom Metazoa; phylum Mollusca; class Bivalvia; order Pectinida; family Pectinidae; genus Argopecten; species Argopecten irradians. Next base: position 13,514,823 of record NC_091136.1, read on the forward strand.
TTTTGGCTACATCCCCAATACTCCAGGGGTTACTATCACTGACATAATATCCACCCATGGACTAATATCTCATAGTAAAATTGGATGCAGTCCAGAGGAAAACAAGAGGCCCAAGAGACCTTGATGGTCACCTGAGTGCTGATACAGAAAGAACATTGCAAAGTTGGTTCAAATCTTTAAAAAGCATTTATGAATTAAAAGAAATCCCCTTCGGACCCACTCCTCAGGCCCCTGGGGGGTCAGTCATGGAAAATTTGTCAATAGGATTCAATGGCCATATCATACTGATAATTCTGACATCATTTGACTCATTTTCTATTACAAATGACCAAATAATGTTCAAAAATGTGTTTTCCCTATAAAAACTATAGTAAACTTGACCCCTCCCGAGGGGAAAACATGAGACCCCAGGTTCATATATAATTCATGATTATTGTAAAGGACCTTAAAACCTTTCCATCTATGAAGAGTATTTGACTCTACCATTTCCAGAATTTTAGATGAAGGTTTTTGAAGTTTAAGCCTATCCTATTTGACCCATTTTAGCCCCACCCCTCAGGCCCCTGGGAGTCAGTTATGGAAAATGTGTTAATATGATTCAATGACCATTTCATACTGATAATTCTGATTCATTTTCTATTACAAATGACCAAATAATGCTCAAAAATGTGTTTTACCTAAATAAACTATAGTAAACGTGACCCCCTCCCCACGTGATTCCATCTATGAAGAGTATTTGATTCCACTATTTCCGGAATTTTAGGAGAAGAGTGTTGAAGTTGAAAATTTGAGCCTAATTGACCCCTTTTGGCCCCAAATCTCAGGTCCCTAGGGGACCATATAATTCACAATTTTGATTGACCTTTGGCCATGAAATGTCTCTGCAAAATTAAATTAGGTCACTGGAGACTTCATCTCAGGTGACCTCAAAACTGAGTCCTGCATAGACTTCCTTTCAAGATTACAGAGAAAAGTGACACCCAACTTCAAACCAACACATATGTACAGTGAACCACTTTATACAATTCCTTTGATGTACGTTAAATGATCTAATTACCTGTGCCTTCTGATGCCTGCAGTTTCATTGACTGATTGCCAGGTGTAATATAGCTACGCCTCTACTACCCCCAAACACACGTGTTTCTATTCAGCGCCGAACATAACCCAGAGGCCTGGAATATGCATTTTCATGAATAATCATGCAAAAGTCTCTGCTAGCTACCCCCATTTTATCGAAAAATAAGTAAAAAATTGGTAATAATAGGACAATATCTCCTGGCTGGCACTCAAAAACAAGAGTCGCACTCGACAATCTCTGACGGGTATGAAATCAATGCTACAGCATCAGGAATGCAGTTTATGAATGAGGTGAACTCAAACAATAAAATTAAAGAAATAATGGATTCTTCCGAAACAGCAAACAATAATGATACCGACGAACGTCTGGGAAGCGTAGAAGAACAGGATACAATCAAGATAAATACTGAGACGCGAGATCGACCCGATGAACAATTGCCAAGAACAGGCACGGGACAAACAGAGACAAAGGAGATTATCACTACCAGTGATCGGAAACCTAAGGACAATGTGAACGAGGACCTTCATGACGAGGTTTACGAGGACGATTTTTCAGACATGGACGATGAGAACGATAATATAGACTTCTTCAATAACCTCGCTAACTAGATTCGTTATATTCGGTTACCATAGACTGATTCATTACATACACTGTACCTGTTTACGATCATAATTGAACAAAATGTTTGTCCTACCGCGCTGAGAACGAACTCCTCGCCACAAAAATGAATTTAATAATGAGTAAGTTTTATCCTTGGCAACTGAACTGGAAAGTCGATATCTACGTTCCTGATGAGGGTTTTGTTTTAGTGTTGGTAACAGTTTCGGCCATATTTTTTAAAACAATATAAAAAGTATGACATTTAATCGCTGAATTGTTAAAATGTTGTAAAATTCAAACCTAAGAAACTACTCTCAATATTAACATTGCAATCCATACATCATAGGGCATTATGACTCATCACTGAAAACTTTTTTTTCGCAGCAAGGAGATTTTGTTACATACTTTACGCTCTAGTTTTATGTTATACTCCCAAAACAATTGGCATTATTTTATGAATATCGGCGATTGTTGTTTCAGAAATATGATCTTGTTGAACCAACGTAGTCTAGTAGCCTGCGTGCTTTATTTGGGATTACAGCACTGCTCCTTTAGCTAATACTTCAGGGCTAATATAACGGTTTTCGTTTAAATTGAAAGATGTTTCTAGCACTCTACAATCTCGATAACAAACCTTGATTGGACGCTCTTTAAAGTAAGCCTTGAATTCCATATACTTAAATGTATATTGGAAATCACCGATATTTGATATATGCTGCCTTGAAAACAAGCTTTAGACTATTTGTAGTGACATAGAAATTATATATAAAAAACGTTTGTTCCAAATGAAAGGGATAAATAATCCACATGTCCTCAGATAATTTCCATTTTATAACATGTTATTTAAGCATTATTCTAAATATATTTTGTGAATATGAAGTTATAGACAAAATGGAAGGACATTCTTTATAACCTGAAAAGATATTGAAAATAATTTCATTCAGATAACTCTATCAGGTACTAATAAGACATACATTTTCGTGGTTTTACTTACGTTTAGAATAAAACAAATTGAGTTTAGTTTGGCCAATGATTGTGCCACTCTTAAAATTCCCCGCGAAAACGTTGTGTATTTATGACGTCATAATACTTGACGTACAATTTTTCGGTTTATGGAAAAATAACCTCAAAGATTTAACCAATAGAAATGAGTGTAACACATGAAATTTAATTATAACACATTGTTAAAGAAACGACATTGTTAGCTGTCAATAATTTTATCGGTGAACAAAGGTTTCGATAATTAGACGGTCACGGAAATAAGCAATACTCGTCAAGTCCTCCTATGACAAACTTTCATATCTCGCCTCTAGGGGTCGTTCCAAAGTCAGATGGGGGTTGGCGAATGATTACACATTTATCATTTCCCTTTCAGAGAGCATTAATGATTTCATTAATCCAGAATTGTGCTCAGTAAATTATGCCTCATTTGATTCTGTCATTGAAATGATAAGTAAACTAGGTCAAGGGGCAGTTTTGGGCAAAGCTGATAGGAGGTTATTACATAGACAAATGCTTGCCCATGGGATGTGCCATTTCCTATAATATATTTGAAAAATTTTCAACTTTCATTGAATGGCTTATCGAGTATAAATATGGGGTGAAAACACTCTCTCATTATCTTGATGACTTCATATTTGCTGGTAAGAGGGACACTCAGGACTGTCAGATTCTTATGTCTTCATTCAAAGATACCTGTAGTGAATTGGGAGTTCCCATCGCTGTCGACAAAAAAGTTGGACCTACTATGGTCCTTATTGTTTTAGGACTGGAGATGGATACAGAAGAAATGGTTATCAAAATCCCTTCTCAAAAGGCAGTGGAGCTTACTGATATGCTATTTAGGTTTCTCAATCAGAAAAAAAGTCACCTTAAAGGATCTAGAGTCTCTAGTGGGAGTACTTATTTTTTTCTGTAGGACTTTAAAGTCAGTGAGACCATTTTTGAGGCGTTTGTATGATGCGATGAAGGGCGCGAGCAAATCATATCATTTTGTCAGGGTTAGTAGGGCAATGAAGGAGGACCTTATGGTGTGGCTACAATTCATTCAGAATTTCAATGAAACATCATTTTTCCCAGATTCGTCCTGGTCAGTAAGTGATGTATTGCAACTTTTTACAGATAGTGCAGGTAATTCATCATTGGGTTGTGGCGCTTACTTTCATTGGGAGTGGGTCTACTTTCCTTGGCATGAAACATGGGCAGACTCCGACAAAATGCGGAATATTACATTTTTGGAGTTTATTCCAATAGTCCTTGCAATCTTGATATGGGGACATCATTTAGGGAATAAAAAGTTAATATTTAACATTGATAATAGTGCGTTAGTCAGTGTCCTGAATGCTCAGACTTCCAAGGATAAGTTGTCAATGGAACTTATGCGCCCATTTGTATTTGAACTTTTGAAATATAACATTATTTTCAAGGCAAAACATGTTCCTGGTCTAGAAAATGTAATTGCAGACTCTATTTCTCGTATGCAGTGGAGGCGGTTCCGGTCGGTGGCGCCTCAAGCTCAAGCTCATTCAGCTCAAATTCCAGAGAAATTCCGTCTGCTGTTATCAAGGATGAAGTAGATAGGTTATTGAGGGCCTCTATTTCTAGGAATACTCATAGGTCATACAGTACAGGGTTGTCAGCATTTGATTCATTCAGGGCGTCAAATAGGCTGCAAAATGTCTTGCCCCCGATGGTTGAATACTTAGTTTTGTTGCCACATTATCACTTAGGGGGTTAGCTGACCTAACGGCTCGCTCCTATATTTCTAGCATTGGGTTCCAATGCAAAGTTTTGGGGAAGTGTGATACGACACAGAATGTTTTAGTAGGCAAAGTTCTTGAGGGGATGAAAAGGCTACAGCATAGGGTAGATACAAGGCTACCTGTTACAGGACCTATCCTAGCTCAGATTGTTAAGGTTCTGCCATTAGTGTGTTTGAATAAATTTGAGGCCTTACTTTTTCAGGCAGCATTTACAATGACCTTCTTTGGATTTTTTAGGGTGGGGGAGTTGTGCTTGTCTAAGGGAGGTAATCCAAGCCATGTTGTAGGAAGGGGAGATGTAACATTGGTACAGGGCCAATATGTACAAGTACAATTAAGATATTCCAAAACTGACCAATCGGGAAAGGGAACTATAATTCAACTTCGGGTGTCTGATAATGAAATATATTCTTTGATAGCCATGGAAGCTTTTCTGAAAGTTAGACCAGGGGTTGGGGGCCCGTTATTATGTCACTTTAGTGGGCAATCTGTTACCAGATACCAGTTTTCATCAGTTCTTCAAAAGGCTCTTAGGTATCTAGATATAGATACAGCTTCTTTTAAAACGCATTCATTTCGGATTGGGGCCGCTTCTGCAGCATTTAAAGCTGGTCATACAGCTGACGCTATTAAAGAGGCAGGTCGTTGGAAATCTAATTGTTATAGTCATTATATCCGTATCCCCATAATCACATTTCCAGATCTGTAAACGAGCATGTCAAAATGTGTTTTCTAACACAGTATTGAAGATATTTCACGATTGGAAGTTTGGTTTCTTGGGTCATCTATAATTAAAAGAGCGGGAATTGCAGCACGATCAAGACCAGGGGGTTTTAACTTAGGTTTGCAGAGAATGGGAGCCAACATTTTCTGGCAGGGCTATGGTGGCCTTGGTATCCAACAGGTAGAGAGTAAGATCAGTCTCCTGCAATTGGTAGCGGAAAATCCAAACATCTTGCTGCTTCATTTGGGAGGGAATGATTTAGGAAAAAATTCCCATTGCAAAGCTTCGGTCAGTATTTCGGAGGGTGATTAGGCTTTTGTATTCCCAGTTACCAGGTGTAAAACTAATATTTTCACAGATTCTACCCCGTTTATCGTATAGATATTCTGCTAATGTAACTGCAATGGAAGCTTGTAGGTGTAGGTTAAATAGTGCTTTTGCAAAGGATGTTCTTGGGTTTGGGGGTTTGCTATCTGAAATACCCAGATATTAAAGCTACAAAGGCCTTTTTCAGTCAGGATAAGGTGCACTTGTCAGAGTTGGGAAACAACATATTCCTAAATACTTTGCAATGGGGTGTGGAATACTTTGCCCGAGGGGAAGGGGGTCCAGTATTTCCCGAGTAGTGTATTAAAGAATTACAATAAGTCAAGGCAATATGCTCATGTCAAAGGTAGGAAACAATTTTTTAAATACCATTTTAGGTAGTGTTGGGAGGGGGGCAGTCTTTCAAGGAGTAAAATAAAATAGGATAGGGTTAGGGTCACGGCTTTATTTGTATTTGTGCGGCTCCCCCCACTATGGTGTCGCGGTGGTAAAGATATGACTAATATGCATTTAGCATATCTTTACCATTTGGCGTTAGCGCATTGCACAACTACAACTTGTCTAGGTTATTTGTCCGCTGTTCCCAGGGACAAATATTTTAGGATATCAACTACTGAACTTTGACCGCTGACACTCTCTTGAGTATCCAGGGTGAGATCACCTTGTTCCCTCTTGAACTTGTGACCTTGAACTTGTGTCCTTGAACCTGTGAACTTTGAACTTGTGAACTTTTGAACTTGTAAACTTGTAAACTTTTGAACTTGTGAACTTGGAACCTTTGAACTTTGACCCCTTTTAACTTTGTGTCTTTGAACCTGTGTGCTTCCCTTTAGGGCTCGCCATATTATTTGTCGACAGCCCGATTTTAATCTTCATAAAAATAGAGCCGTGACCATTTACGCCACAATAATAATAATATTGAATAAAAGTAATTAATATGTTTTATTACTTATGTTTTTAGCTTATTTTGGGCTTATCTTCGATAATTTTATCGGTGAACAAAGGTTTCGAAAATTAGACGGTCACGGAAATAAGCAATACTCGTCTTACAGGATAAATATATTCTTGGTAGTCTTTGACTTACCAACGTGCTAAACAACTATGCGTAAACTATGTTAACAGTGAAGATTCATGTCGCTGTTTTGTCGTCTGGCGCAGTGATAATTAACCGACGCGCAGTAATAAGGAAGTAATTAGGAAGACATTGGGAAACAAAACGACCCGCGATATGAAAATAAGCATTAGATCAAGTTGGGGTTCGAACCCAGGACCTAGCCAGATGCTGTTCCAATTAATAAAGCTACCTGGTCTTAACACTTATAATGCGCACAAGATTCTTTTCATGCTACTTTCAGTACTTGTGTAACAGGAGAGGAGAAAATGTAGTGGCCAGACAGCGAACAGCAACACTAGCCGAATGCTCTACTACTGAGTTACTTGGTCACCGATGATCGACACAGTCCAATCCCGCTACACTCCCCCCTCCCTTTTCTAAGCCTTCGCCCTTGACTCTCGAAGATATACATACCACCACAATGGTTAATTTAGTTGGGCGCTAAGTTTGTATCAGGAGAGGAGAAAAGGTAGCAGCCAAACAGGTATTTGAACCCAGGACCTCTGAACACTGGACAAATTCTCTACCGCTGAGCTACCTGGTCACCGATGATTGACCCAGATATTTTCAGTCCTGCTACACTTGAAACCGGTTTTCAGTCACAAAATCAAATTTAAGAGAAGCGGAAAAGCACAATCAGACCGGGGTTTGAACCAGGAACCTCCAAATATTCGCCAGATGCTGAACAGTACCAATACAAGGGTTTCAAGATATCAAAACAACTTACCTGGTATGTAAAATTATCTAAAATAGGATTAACAGAGATGGAACTTTAATTAGTATCATCATCAAGTGATTGTCTCCAATGTGACAAGATATTTTGGCCGGCAGTGCAAGTTACACAGGGGCAGATGACTTGCCTATTGGTCTATACATGATAGACACACGTATATTTGATATGAAATGAGAGACGTCAGGTGCAATAACAGAGTTATCGTTCCTTCGGAACGAATGTTAACCACGAAAACTTTAACCTACCAACACGCTTATAACCGCAAGTTGGATAATAAGGAAATTGCCAGATAGTTTTTAATGATATTTTACAGTTAAGTAAATCCATTCGTGATCTATCTTCTGAGACTGAATGGGCAGCCTTCCTTCAAAGCTATTCTGACCGATGTGGATCGACGAGTGGACCGTTCACAAATAGGTTGTATTTATGAAAAATCTGTTTATTTTATTATTCAATTACCTAAATTTATGAAACGTTTTATAAGTCTTGCAATGATATCCAAATATTTGTTGGAGATTGATCGAATTTGGGAAATGTGTGCTGTTTGAGGCTTTCAACCGCACAAAGACATGCCATACGACAAGTGCCACCTGTAGGAGGAATGCGTTGTGTCACTGGTGTATAACATCCGGTTTGAACCGGGTTGGATATTGATATTGAAAGCCGCCTCGCTTTTCAAGTTACAATCGGGTAAGTAGGCCTAGTGGTGTATTTTACTTGTTAAAGCTATCACTATCGGCGCGTGTTAGTATTATACGCTATCTAATATATGAGGTTGCTGTTGTTTATCATGATTGTTTTTCGTATGCTGCCTACTGCAGTACCGAGTCTGATCATGACAGCGACTGAATCAAGCATTAGGCTAGGCAACACTGCATGAATTCAATTAAAAAACAACTCGTACACTGACAGTATTGTACAGACTCTGAGACAGATGCCGTTTTAATATGTTATCCTAATATATTGCTTAATTGTATGATTAAATTGCTACCTACTAGGCCAGTAGCGTAGTTAAACCATACACCCGTTATCAGATGAAACATGTTTTGTTCATCAGCTGCAGTCTAAAAATAGCACCGAGCATAGGTACCGTGATATGAGATCAAAGCGAAAGTGTCTATGCAAAATGTTGGGCAAGGGATAGACCTAGACGTAAACTAATTAATATAAGAGACAACTAAAGAAGACAAACCTGAAAAATCTGGTAGTTTGACAATGGATATGATCAACATTATTAGATATGCACTGCAGTTTTACATGACAAGTACATATGTAGGCCTGAATTTTTTACAAATTTAAACATTTTTACGTTATATTTTCCCATAAACTTACCTAAATGTTACTGGTCACTTAGGAGGAGGGGGCATAGTAACAACAGGTTTTTTAAAAATTAAATGTACTGTATATCAAACACTCAACAACCTCTTCGGTTTCGGGCATTTCAGAGACCAACTAAACTTTTAATTGATTTTTTAATATTTATTCTAAAAAATGTGCTCTACAGCTTGGACCCAACCAGCAGACTAGTCGTGACGGAACAGTAGTGGTAATTATCTGCATATTGTACTGTGTGTCCAGATTTACGAATGTCTGGAGCTGCTGAAGAATACTTCATCATGGTTTTGTTTTGTTTATGTGAAAATAATATGTTCCATGAGATGCAAAGAATTATTCCTTTCCAAATCACGACTACTGGTAGTTTGTCTAAAAATTTGTCTCGGTCTCCCAGCCAATTTCGGAAAAAAAAACAATATTTTAAATCATAATTATTAAACAGTAACTTTTGGGAATAGATCTTAAAAATCATATATATCTCACATTATACAGGTAAATTTAAAAAATTTAAGTCATATCGGTTAAGGTTTTGTCTTTAATTACCATTTTCGTATATATATAAAAAAAATAAGAAAATGTTTTTTTTCTCATGAGAAAAACAAAAGTTTCTTATTTATAAAATGGGGATAACGGAGACTTTTAAATGAGTGGATTTTATTAAATTTACATCCTATTTAGTATTTATAGCCAGGGTCGTGTAAGGATGTGCGGTTTGTTGGGGGAGGAAAGTCGGAATACTTTGTATCATTTTGTCGGCATCGGTGACGGCGTCGGCGTCCGGAAAAGGTTTCTGTGCGATAACTAGTATTTATTGTCCGATTTCAACCAATTTTGGTATATTTGTATCTTTTTTCACTGCTCTTTAAACTTCATATATCTGGTACGAATGCATGCATTGTGTACTGAACACTGTGGACTTGTAACAAAAATATGTACATTTTTTTGCATATATTGCCAAAATTTACAAACGACACAACAATAAAAATACCTTTATATCAACTTAGTTATGTTCAAATACACCTAAGAAGTGATACATAGTCATACACAAAATCAAGTTTAAAAAGTGTAAATAGGGTTTTACACCTTAACTCCATACTTGTTGTTGTAAATGAGTGCATGTGTGTTGCAAGATTGGCTCTGTATGTCATTTAGAGTATTGTAGTACAAATAGAAAAGAACTAGTAGATGCCTATAAGAGAATGTGGATGTTTGGATAAATATTATATGTATTTATCACATAATCCGCCTGATGTCCAGTGATTTTGCCCGTGTAATATTTTTGCATATGTCACAAGTGTAATATGACCATGAGCGATTTTCATTGGAAATTCTTTGTGAAGTCAGACAGAAACAATAAAATGTCGTCAGGAAAAATGACGTGACGTCAGGATAACGAGGACAGTGGGATAAAATGACGGAATCTGCTGGATTTTCGGAATACATTGTGATAAAAAGTGGCTTAAATTTGTGTTCATTTCATATTATACAAATATCGACCTGTTTTCATGTGGATACGGTGATTTATCAACTCGGGGAAGTGATATTACCCGAGGCCGTAGGCAAATGTGAGGGTTGATACATTGTAAATCACCATATCCACATAAAAAAATGTCGATATCTGTTTTATTATATGGCATTTACATGATGTTCACAAACCATTTGACTACATGTATATGTACATGTATTTCATCTTCATGATATTGAGTATCCCCTCTCCCCGATACTCAATAGTCCTGTTGAATAATTTCGAAGAGAAACATGAAGGCTTATAATATCAATAAAATAGAGAAAACACCACGTAATGCATTTTAATTATTATTTGAAAAATCTAACAAAACACACAGCCATATAATAAAAGATTTGATGAAACTCGTCTCGAAGTTTTAAATATTGCTCGCCAAGGCTCGCAAAACTTCTTAGACTTGTTTCATCAAATCTCACATGAAATGAACACTCATGTAAGATCATATATATATAAAGCAAATGTGATACATATTTGATTACTATGACATTCAAACGTCATGAGCAGGAGTGTATGTTAACTGTCTTTTTTGTCATTACTTTGTACATGTAAGTGTGTGAGTATATAGTTTGTAAATTGGTATGCGTGTTATACAATTTAAAGATTTATATGCGAAAGAAATGGATTTTACGTGTCGGTGACTGTAAGAGCTTGTGTGATTTATTTGTATCTATTAATAAATGACTTTCATAAAAAATAAAACAATTACAAAAAGTCAAGTCTTGTATTTTTACCGTTTTACGCGACGGTTAAGTCGGTGGGTGCACTCTTTTTCTCAAATTACAAAGGATGAAATTAGCATTTATTCTGAGTTAATGACATGAAAACTAATATGTTAGTGCAAATGTTAATATGTCTCGATACATAAATAGTAGCAATGTGCCTTAGATAGGTGTCCTGGTAAACACTTATTTATTTTTATCTACATTTTATACATGTATTTTTTTCGAATGCGATTACATCTACTGGTGATTCTTCGTAACATCAAGATGATTGTTTCTGCTTTCTCCAGTGAACTAAACTACCAAAGACACTCAAACATGTTGCGAAGCTAAGGCTGCCGGACAGTCCATAAAATGCCTTCCAATAGGATCCAGTCAGATCGATAAACATACCTACAAAGGAATCACACAAACATTAAAATTATAAGAGAGATGAACAAAACACCAGCAACATACTAATTCTTTTCAGAAACTAGACTTGTGTAACTACAGTTGACAATGCAAGTTAAAAAATATTAAATTACGGGATCTAGGTGTTAATATTTCTTCAATAAAACCTTGTCGGGTGAGTGCAATGTTTATTTTCAGTTTGACAATGGTTTCTGCTATTAGGAATTTTTTTAAAGTTACAATCAACATGGATCTCGCAAGTGGAAAGAAAGTATATATTCATTCATAATGTTCATGAGACTGCATATATAACAATTTTATTCTGATGGCACAGCCTCAGGTTAAACGTAAATACGTTTTGGGTATATTGTACAGCCGGTCACAGCGAGCGTTTGACTGATTTCACGGTTGTGTGGTTCATGCGCTTTATAAAGCGGTCTGTAGTAAGTGACGTACAAACAGTTAAAACAAAATGACTTACGCACTTCCTTAGAAACGCAATAATACGAATAATAGCCATACTTTGTCTAAAGCATCTTGGTTATTATCCAGACTCGTTTCATTTCAATCGCACTGGCAGAATTTGTGAATTTTGATGACATGATTCCTTTAGCGGAAAATTTTGATTGCATATTCATATATAACAAATTAGCTAAATTAGCAACAATGGCAAACTTTTTCAAATACATTTCATGGTCTGTCCTTTTCCATTCTTCCATATATGAGCAAAGTGGCACTAGTGGAATTGGGGGAGAATTTGAAAATATGTTTTTCATGATATATGGACCGTTCGCCATGTAGTATGAAGGTGTAGCTACGCCTCGTGCTTGCAAAACAAACCTTTACCTATGCAATGTTTTAACAAATGTCGTAGAATGCACCATACAAAGTCTCATGCGGTACCAAGACGGTTTGATTGACAGGTGACGATCCATCAATTAAGTATTAATCCAGACAAAGGCTTAGTTCAAGCATACTACAAACCCTGAAATAGGTCTTTTACTTGTGATCGGGTAATCATATGACATTTGATTACACAGCTAAAACTAACATGAGTGTTTGAAGGTAGCACTTGGATTTTCGGCCGGCTTAAAAAAGCATTGGATCAGGTGTTTCTCAGGAAAAAATCAGCAGGAGTTTAAGTGAAAATATTATGAACAGCGGACTACGACGGACAGAATACATCGGCTGTAGGTCATCCTATAATCTTGACAGATGACTTAAAATAAAACAGTGCACCAGTGTGGCGAAAATAATCCCTACCTTTATTTCGCATGTGTACATTATGTAGCAGGAGTCGGTGGCTGGTGACTGCGTGGTTGTCGTTTAAGTGAGCGTTATTCTGCAGAAGTTCGGTATCACATAGAGTATTCTGTCCTACTGTGTAACCTCTGCTGTACACATAACAACGTTCGTAGTGCTATTGTTAGTAAACGACATAAATATCCGATATATATTGGCCGATGTAGTATAGTTAGTTATCCGCTACCATTGATTTGTAACTTGAAACTTTTACATAATACAATTTTATTTACCTGTTAATGGGCCTGCAATACTGTTAATGACACCAATGACTGTCATTAGCACTCCGAGTCCTGCACTATAATCAGACATTCCAACCACTTCCATCGTTGTTATAGAAATTGTAGTTATACTAACGCCTAGTGATATTCCTAGACAGCTCATCAGGACCACATAATGAGGATAGGTTTCTGCACTAGGGAATAAACTAAATGTAACTGTTCCGACAATTAGAAAAAGTGTAGGGATGTAAAATACGTTGGAGTGCGATGTACACTTGTTCAACAATCCAGGTAAAAGTGCACCGAATGCAGTCCCTACTTGTAAATAAAGGAATAGTTCAACACTTGTGGACTTGAAACCGTTAGTATTCAGATAATCAATCATGAAGATTTTCGATGAGTTGATGGCTGGTATTGTGAAACATACTCCTATTACGTGTATTATATAAAGTGCATTGGTGACAAGTGATTTTAGCGAATTCACAAAAGGCCTATGCGAGGAGGTTTCATTTTCGCTGTCCTGTGTAGTTGAAATACCAATCATAATGGGTTTGCAGACAGCAAAAAAACATATCATATGTGTCATAAGTCCACCCATCAGGAGTAGACTTCCTTTCCAGCCATACTCGTTAATAAGCATGTCAAGGATAAATGGAACTAGTATACCACCGCATCCTGATCCAAATGTAATGAATGCCAACGCCATCAGTTTAGATTTATCTTCAAAGTATTCTCCGACACTGGTTAAAGAGGATACAAAAACTGCGGAAAAGCCAGACCCTAAAAAACAAAATTATCGTGGAATGTATATCAATCATACATATGTTTTACATGTAGATTTCATACACGGAATCGTACGTGGAATGTTTATCAATCATACATATGTTTTACATGTAGATTTCATACACGTAATCGTTTTGGTGAAATTTGCATATATTAAACAGAAAAGAAGAATAATAAAATAGTCATTTTAGTATCATTTTTGATAGTTAGCTAGTTTACACATTTTTAAAGATATAAATACGTTTATGTACCTGAGATAATGCCCAGTGTTACAACAAGATGTGGGATTCCTGTAGAGAAAAATGAACAGATCAGGCCGATTGTGACGAGTAGACTTCCAGCAATTCCAGTAATTCTTGCTCCATATTTTGACACAGACTTGCCACATGGAGTTCCTGCAGTGGAAAACACATTTTCATTTTTAATATATTTATAGTTTCAATATAAAGACGTTGTTTAAAGATGCTCCACCGCTGACAAAGTATTTTTTCACTATCAAAAACAGTAACAGACGATTAAGTATTTTTCTTCAGTTACAAAAGTTACTTACTTTACACCATTACACCATTGAAAAGTTTGAGCTTCTAATTTTACTTCAAGTTAAAAATATGAAAAATAATTAATTGCATCCCGAAAATATTCCGTGTCACTATATCCTATATGGAATGAAGTACTGATTGCTCATGCGTCCAAGGCGAAATAAATTATTTTATATTATTTTTTGTGTTAATTAGACATATATATACGTGATCAAACATCAATTATTGTTCAACTAATGAATATCATTTATGCTTTGTCGGCGGTGGAGCATCATTAATTGATTGATTATGTTTAACGTACTACCTTATATTTAATTACCTTTGATAATTTGTACAAACAAAGAAAATAAACTTCTTTCTTATTATTGATTTGCGTCATGAGTATTCAATCAACCTGAATTGATAAAGGAAAGTTTTTATTCAGTATGTCCAACCGGAATGTCATAGCAAAATATTACACAAATCATTCAACTGTTTTGATAAAATAGAGGTGTCAATTCGGGGCCTTCACTGACAAGTTTGCCTCTAAGGTAGAGGTGCATAGAGATATTTAAACGTTGGATGTTGGTATAACATATAATGAATACCTTAGTTTTAAGGCGGCGATGTAAAATATGGAATTAAAGTCCGTCCTATTTTCACATATTCTTAGGTAAGAACAAGATCTAAGACCCCTAGCCTCCACACCCCAGAGCTTAATTTGACAAGAGTGACCTCCCCTGAATGATGACATGACATTGTTTAACCGGTAAATAAATTTCATTTCGCAGATGAAAAATGCTTTTCGAAAAGTCATATCAATTAAAGTAAATATGTTAGACACAGCATTGCATATTATTGTATTAGATTTGTGTTCTCAACCATGTTCCTTTTTCTTCAATTTTGACAAGTTGCATGCCGTGGCAGCCATTTTGATTCCTGGTCGGCAAAGTTGCGCAAAAAATGGCCTCAAAATAGTTTTATGTCACTAGTAACAGATGTCACTAGATCTAATGATCTAAAACTTAAAAATACAACAACAAAAATGGATGTTGGTCGGAAAAAATGAAACCGGTCCACACATCTGCAAGTAACCAGAAATGACCTCACAAAATTTCACGGCAATCCTGCATATAAGTTTTAAGAAAAAGGTCGGATAAATTCGCGGCGAAAAAAGAAGAACCAGAAAAAGAAGAAGATACGGAGAACACACAACAAGTTACCCACTCCGTTGGGGGGGAACTTAATAATATCTTGACACAATTTCTTCTTCATTACGATGCTATACAAAATTTGAAAAAAAATATATACTGCAGATTAGTAAAAGATAACGAACGGTAATTCATATTAGCGTGACCATATTCTATTATTCTCTATTTAATGCATTGCCCCGATTTATATTTGAAATATCTATTAGCAATAAAACAATCATCATACCATTGTATTTTTTTAACAAACATGTTTTGAAATATCGTAGAAAATTTGTTAAAAATAGATAATACCAGTGATAAGTATTTGTTGAATACCATATACCTTTTATTCTCTCATACCTATGGGTTTAACACGGGTTTACCCCATGCAATACACTCATGTCGTCTGAGGCTGTATCACACGGCTACCCATGCAATACAAACTCGTGATATCACTGCGTCAACAAAATTGGAAAAGATAATCTACACCAGGTCAAAATTATGCTTTTGATCGGATAATACTCCACGAAGCGTGAGGATATCGACACACATTATTCACAAGAGTACCATATATGCAAAACAATATCACTGTATGATAGTATTTTGCAATCAATTAATGAAACTTAAAAATATTTGAGTAGGAACAACTCAAAATGGTCTTCTACCACACCTTGATTTCAATCAATACTGTGAACACTGAACGTGAGACCCTTCAAATTGGTAATCATAAAATCAAGTATGAAATCGAAGAAGCTCCTTATGCAGAGATTGATTCATCTTTATTTCAATAAATCTTTGGATCGAACTCTTTTGAAAAGATGGAGCTGAGTGAAACAAAATTTCTTTTATTTTCAAAGACATCTCATTGCAAAGCTATATAACAACTAAACATATACAAAACAGATATTGTTTTGCAAACGTTTATCCACACAAACAAGAAACAAACAAATACTAAACATCTTGTAATTGACTGCTTGCTTTGCACTAGAAATATATTGTACAAGAAATATGTCTATTAGACATTAAGTGCTCGCTAACTTCTTCCTAAAACCTTAATTTTCATTACAATATGCATCTATAAAGGCCCCACTCTGAAATATTTTGTACGTACAAAAATGTAACAAATAATTAATAAATAACCCGCAGATATATACCCACAAGCCTAAGTTTAGATAAAATCATCCTTGGCAATAGGTGAACGTCGCACTATCACTCATTAACTCTTGAGACTATGACGGTTTACGTCCTTGATGTATTGTAATAATACTTTCTTTAAAGATGCTTCACCGCCGACAGAGCATAAATGATATTCATCATTTGAACAATAATTGATGTTTAATTGTGTATGCATATGTCTAATTAACACAAAAAATAATATAAATTGATTTATTTCGCCTTTGGTGCATGCGCAATCAGTACTTCATTCCATATAGGATATAGTGCCATGGATTTTTTTCGGGATGCAATTAATTATTTTACAGATTTTTAACTTGAAGTCAAATTAAAAGCTCAAACTTTTCAGTTGTGGTAACGGTGTAAAGTAAGTAACTTTTGTAACTTAAGAAAAATACTTAATCGTCTGCTCCTGTTTTTGATAGTGAAAAAATACCTTTTGTCAGCGGTGGAGCATATTTAACTTCATCAAAACCTAAAACTTGTTGATTGATTCTTAGATACATAGACGTTTGGTTTATCATTTTATCGATAGACTTGTTTCTCTCTTCAAAATAGTCGTCCACTATACACTGTGCAGTCTCTGTACAGGTGGTGACTTACCTGTGTTACGCTTGAATGCATCTGGGGTACTAAATCTAGAGTTCAGGCACCCAGACTGATATTGTATAGTGCTGTTTATTCTCTTTCTTTTACGCAAGACTGGGTAATTTTTTTAAATAGATAAGAAGCGCAGCAAATGCGGTCTATGGTCACGAGATAGTAAGCAATAGTGCAAGGTACACGTAGGACCTAGGATGATGTGAATTAAATTAAATATAATATGTTAAATAACGCTGTAAATATCTCTGACCAGTGCTAAAAGTTATCCATTTCGTGACGTTATTTATTGACTATAACAACCTGATTTGCATTGTATTATTCTGGAAGCTTCCAAAGTCGATCAGACGCTTAAAATAAAGTGTGTATGATACATACCCCCGCTTAAAATTGACGCAAAACGAATGCGGTTAGATAAGAAATTATACGAATACAGGCACCTATGGAGAATTATCATTACTAGAAACAGGCCATTTCAACCTTGCATAACTAGAATTTCAAATCATAATTAATATACCTTTTTCAACAAATTGAACAAATAATGACCATATTTGTGTTCTACATTTAATCAAACATTGCAGTTAAGATCGCCCTTACATCAATCTAATAACGTGAGGTATAAAACTCACACTTACGGCAAAGATTGTGAGGAGTATTTGATTCTAATTATCTGGAATATTTGTAAACGATAAAGATGTTCCTGGGATATTATTACTAGTCTGAAGTCTGTATTGACAAATTTACAACAACTCACAACATACAAACAGTCGTCCTATTGCATTTATGCTGTTGAAACATTCCTTTTTATTTACAGCATTTACAGTGAAATTGTTGCTTGGTCTTTTTTGAAACATCAAATCAAAATGTATTAGTGCTTTTTACAAGGCAAATTTTCAAGAACTGTCCCGTAAACTTAACACATACTGGCAAGATAGTTTTTGGAGTGTGAAGATGATGTGGTATAGGAATTGTCAAAATTTAAAGAGATACTGGAAAACTCGTTCTGGGACACAACTGTTTCATTTTTTTACGATTCATTTGAAAATGTATGAACAGCATTTAAGGTTGTGTGTGAGAAAGCTGTCTTTTACACAGAGTCGTGAATCCTTGGATTAGTGTCACATCAAATGCTGTTCACTCTAGGATAGTTAAACAATTTTAATGTGAACTTGATTCATTTTGGAAAAAAATAGTCACAGATGTATTCTTACACTGAAAAAATAATTCTGTAAAAATGAAAGAGCTAACTATTATAGGATTATAAATCATCATATATGTTTTATGTATGTTGTCAGAATATATCTGTGAAACTATGTATAATAGTATCAGGGGACGTAGAAATGTAATAAATATCCAACTAGCGAGAATATCCTTTATTTCTACCACAACTGGTGGGTATCATCAGTGTATCAAATAAGCATTGCAGCTGTCGATTAGTTTGTTTCTATCACACCTGATATCAACTCTGGGTGAACTCTGACTGAATTACGTCTACTATTTCCTCAGCGTATGTCATCGTATGATCGCAACTTCGCGTCCAAATTGCTGTTGGAAAGCGAATGTATCGTGATCACAGTATCAAAATATATGAATTTTTATGCGTGATGTAAAGTCTTCAATTCAGAGGATGATAAAGCAAAGATAACGATATGCGAGTTGTCAGATTAAATCTATGTATCTATTTATAATTAAAAAGACGAAGAAATGTAATAAATATTTATCTAACTCACAATGATATACTTTATTTCTAGAGGATGATAAAGCGAAAATAATTTATTCATTGAAATGTCAAATAAAATATTCGTCTGTTTCGTAACTTAATATCTACATATTTAATAGGATATTTGATTCTACAAAAGCAATGTGCAATGTGTTAGAAAGGAATTGTTAGATTATTTTACGGAGACAAGATGATGGGGAAACGATTCGAATAGTTATACCTTGGGATTCACTTACCTCCAATGTAAAGCATCCCTGCTGTGATTGACTGGACTAAGGCTGTCTCCGCTTTGCTCTTCCCATAAGAGGACAAGAGTTCAGGAATGAGTACGGCTAAATTGAAGGCAAATCCAGTAGCAAGGAACATGACGAAAAACCCTGTTGCCAAAACTAACCACCTTCTGAACGACGGATGTTCGGTTCCTTTAACTTCTTCCTGTGAACTGCAATTGGTAACAAATTAACAGTAGACTTATCATTAATGCATTACCAAGGTTGCTGTTTATTATTTATATTCATTTGAATCAATTATACAGTATATTCCTAGTTTGTTATCATAGTGCTTAAGCACAGCATGAAATGAGAAACACAACCACAGTGTATATCAGTCCATCCATTTCATAGGTCAATTAAGTGAAGCTAATTTCCTTGCAAAGCAACGAAGATAACGTTATATCGGATCCTAAATGAGTGTTCATTTCATATGAGATTTTTTTAAACAAGTCTAAGAATTTTGCGAGTTTCATAAAATCTCATGTGAAATGAACACAAATTTAACATACTTATTATCACATAACTACAAAAACCTAAATATCAATGAATCCCACGTCAAAATATATTGTGGAAATCCAGGCAAGGATGCCATTTCGTCCCGCCGTCCTCGAAATTCTGACGTCACGTCATTTCCTGACGTCATTTTAGAGTTTTTGTTTTTGTCCAGGTCATATTACACTAGTGACATACGCAAAAATATTACACGGGCGAAATCACTTGATATCAATCGGATTATGTGATAAATATTGTATATAAATATATAGAGATTGAACTGTGCTTTGATTACGTAAAAGGTGGTATGAACGCAATGGGATACAGACATATTTAGTGTAGTTCCGTTAGGTTGAAATCAAGGAAAACACCATCGAATTCTGTAAAGAGCAAGCAAAACTTAAGAAAAACTATTTAGTAGAAATGAAACAGAAACTACAAGCTTTACAATCTGATTAAGATAAAAAAGCAAACATCATAAACACTGAAATTTTCAGTCTAGCTGATCTACAACATAAAATAGAATTAGCATATGATTGTAACGTACCGGGCGGGAGATCTTTATCAATTGTTATTTTTTTATAATTATCTTTTTATTCAGGATTTTCATTCAGTACAATATACAAATACACTCAATAGACTCTCAAACACATACACACATACGTAAAAGACCATATACTCATGTATTTAACACATACATACAATTGCTACTAAATACGAAGCTTAAATTTCTAGTCCAGGAGGAAAATGATACAAATTAGGGGTTTGGAGACGAGAAAAAAAATTATATTGCACTGAATATTAAAGAAAGGAATCAAAGACAGGATTAGAGGAGGAAAAAGAAAAGAGTGATAGAGTTATAAAGAAAGAAAAATAAATATGAAAAAAAGTTGAAAGAGTCTAGGTAGGATGGAGACAGTTGACGGGCGGAAGATATAATTGGGTCACTAACTATAGTACAGCAGCTTATATATATTGATAAGCTAGGTTTCCACCAAACACATTTATTCGTGTAAAGCCAAATTCATACGATACTATTCGTGTAAAGTACATCTTATAGGAGATTTCAGAAAAGATGGCGATAACGTCGCACAAAGCTTATGGCAGCCATTACAGTACTGCCGAGATCCCGCATTTCGTTCACTTTAGAGCTTGATAACTTATTTGACATACAAATCATTTAGTTTATAGTTACTATACATCCTATTCTTAAACAAAACTTTGAGTATTTTAGGATTCTTGAAGCCGTGCGCAATATGTCCTGGTACAGTATTATCATTTACAGTACGATCTGTATTCATAAATCTAAATGTAGCCTACTAAATGTGGATTGAAATTATTTAAAAGTTGTATCACTCCAATTTTAGACTTCATATAATAGCACAAGGAATAAAAGCGACTGAAAATTAAAAAAAATAATTTTGTTACGATACAAGAGCATTCCTTTAAAACAACATTTACATGGTTAAGAACGAAATATGTATCTTTAAGTACTTTGAGATATGTTTTGCTAATTATTAATATGATTCATGTCCCCAAACTATGGGCTTTGGTCTGCAGTGAAGTCATGCACGAGCAGGCCATGGTCTGACCAAGTGTTTCACATTTCGTTATATTATAATGTTTTATTATTTATGCTTATTGAAGATCATATTTGCTAACGCAACGTTCATAAAATACCTGTACAATCTGAACTAAAAGGAGGGGTTGGACGATGGAGAGGTGAAAATATTTCTGTATGATGTGTTGTTTGCTAGCCTATCCCTTTGGAAGCTAATGCTAGATAATATATACTTACGTGATCGTGAAGTTCTTGCCCGATGATGTTTGCTCCATGATACTTGCGCCAGTTAAAGGTTTTGTGCAGCCAATTTTTTTTGATAATACGTCAGGATATTGCTTTGGATGAATGAAAATTAAGTCCCACCCAACGAATCGCCTAGCTTTTAGCGCTATCGGTTGGTTTTGGTCGTGATTTACGGGTAGTGTCACTACGGTTCAGAGATAATGAGCTAGGCGGTCACGGGGTCTTGTGATGTCACAGTAGTCCGCGGCTACACAAGGTAAGCCTAGTACTATACATCTATACAGCACATACACGTATACGTTAGATCTACAATTTGAGTTTTTCGAGTAAATGGTTATTCTAGCTTTATGATGTATATATTTGTAGTTTCAAAACATTCCATGTACACCATTTCAAACATTCAAACAAGCATATATCTAACTTACATTAGATAATCAGTCCAATTTGATAGCGATATCAAAATGATGTTCGGATCAGTCTGGACTGAGATTTAGATACAGAGTAGCATATCATGTAAATTTCTGTGTAATAAAAAAAACCCAGTATAATGTAACACTATCTTTTTACGAGTAAAATCCCAAAATTTAGCATGAATATAGCTAGAATCCGTGTTTTATTTCAAACTTCTGCCATAACGATGCAAACACGGCACAGTTTTTTAGTAAAAATAAAATATGTACGGTTATCAGTTATGTGATATTGGAGTAACAGTACCGAACTTATACCGAAAATAATATATAATCTATATTGTTGCCTTTGAAACTTTATCTGTAACGTTTACTAAAAAGCAGAAATACATCAATGATATTTCTGATATATGTTTCTAAATTACAGTATAAATGTAGATTTAAATTCATTATTTCAAAATTATACTAAATCCTTAATATTGTATATTCATTGTCGATCCTTTTGTGTATCATACCGAGATTTAATAGTATGATATATGAACATTTATCGCATAATCCAAAAAGTAACCACATATAGTGTTCAAATGAAAAATGAAATTACTTGTATACAGGCATTATAAATAGATATATCTTGTACCTTTCAAAAATATACTTAGTGATATTTAAATAAGTATATTTAGTGTGGTAATGCTGTAACCCTTCTTGTATGACTATACATGTAGATTCGAAACGGTGAAAATACATGCTTAGAATTTTACTAATACCTTAGAAATTACGGGAGATTGCTATATGCCACGATTCCGTAATTACAGTACTAGACTGGAATATTTTTTAAGGTTAAATCTTTAGTTGAAATAGTTCTTAGAACTATTTTTGTTTCTGAATAAGTCAACTTCCATTATTGTTTTACCTGTGCACGACATATATATATGTAATATATATTCCTAGGTATGATCAGGGATATTTCATTTCCATTTGCCTTTACATCTTCATTTTAAAAATTGAGGTGGCAATAAAAAACCTAGAGCATAGATGTACGGGGTTTCCGTAATTCAAATCCAATTAACGGATATCCTAACCTGTCCACCGAATAGCAAATTGTCCGCTGCCAGGTAATTACAGGTGAGTTCGATGAATGGTGTTGTGTACAGGTAAACAACATCCTGGTTCAGGTATTACATAACCATCGAACCAAAGGCATGACTAATTATATATCTATATCGGAGTATCTACTCGTATATCGATTAAAAAAATAAAGCCTTTCTTCCACATGTTGAAACGTATTACGGTATTGTAATAAATGTATCTAAATTTATTCGGTTAGCAACACACAACACAATGTTTGTACTGATGAATCATCTGTGTGTACGTACGTCAATACTTTAATCAAGGATTTCTTAAATTGTTAGTAAAATTTCATTTTACATTCACAAATTTTGCAATTCACAATGTATCAAAGATACAGCTACAGAAAAATATTATCTAATTAAAGCTAATTCGTTTCTGAACTCCTCGACAAAAAATCCGAAACTTTTATTTCTGTTTGGATTTTCTTTCATAATTACACGAAGATACCTTATAAGAGCACAAATTAGAGTATTTGAGACATCGAATTTCGCTCTTTTAGTTATTTACATTCGAGCCAAAGTTATTGTACGATTAACTACACTCAAAAGTAATCATAAAAAAATCGTTGATCGGCTTTTCCTGTGACCGTCGATGTAAGTGACAGCACATGTGATCAGTTATAGTACAGCTATAAGCCACGGACTATTATGATGTCACACGGTTTAGAGCTAGAAAATATGCATAATCGGGCGGTAAGAATTTTGGACCTCGATATCGACGGCTTACAGGTTATTCCGGTCGCACGCGCCACGGAGAGGTTTCTACACGTGCTAATAAAGCCATTTCCAACATAAAATGAAATTATTATTTTTGACTGCAGCAATTCTTTAATGTATTTGTAGTCATAACACCTGTGATACACATATACACATTACGTGACCACATATTTGGCGAACTTAAAATAGGTCGAAAGGGTGATTTTTCTTTTAAAAGTATTATTAATGTGTTGACTCTCGTTGTCAGCTTGACATCATAAATGAGTATTTATATGTTTGTCACTTCACACCACCCGTAATCTGTCAGCTGTCTGCCCTTCCCTATAAGCCATGGGTTAGGAGGGTCCCAAATGCACCCCAAGCCTCCGAACCATTATTTTTCTGAACTCTTATGACCCGCTGATTACAAATCAAAATGATAACATTGCATAAATTGGCTGCATTTCCGGTTATGATGTCATCAAGATTGCCGCCATCTCGAATTTTCCTCAAAAGTGAAAAATAGCTATTGACAATTTTCAACCAAATTGGACAATTTGGTATCGAAATACCACAATAGAGCGATAATTATATATCAGGACTGAATAATCCAATATATGTTGTGATTTGAACGCAGGAAATGAAAAATGGTAATTTTTTAGCAATTTTTTCATATCTAGCTTGACGCAGCAAAAATGGTTCCAAAGTGTGAACAGCCATTTTAACGGTGGTCAGTTTACGTCACCACATCACATTAGTGACATCACAATGGTCACGTTTTGGGTGTCAGTTATACCGCCATATACTTAACTTTCCCTTTCTAAGTTTATATAGTAGAAGTGACAAGTAAATGTAAATAGAATCTAATACTTTGTATTATAAATGTATACCCTTTTTCTGTTTTCTCACCAAGGCATAATGTCATAAACTTCATGATTTATTGAAATGTATCATAACTTGTGTTTTATTACATTTGCGGTGTTCTCACAATCATTTTACGCCATTGCAATATGATATCAAACGTATCAACGATTTGTCCAAGCAATCTAGACATACAAAGCCTACCCAAACAGCTGCGTAAGGAAACATCAACACCAAAGTCTGAGGCAAAGGTATCAAGTCGCATAAAACAGTATACCCTACAATTGCAGAGGTCCTAAATAATGAGCAAAAACGAATGCAAAATGAGAAAGGAAAAAAAGTCATCGACTTAGAATTCAAGCAATATATTAGTCATCAATACAGACGTGTAGAAATACAGACACGCATACAGTTATATATGCATATGTATGAGATAAAATGCTAAAATACTAATATCTAACCAATCATACACTGATTTATATCTTTTTGCATGCATGCACATTATATGTATGATATGACGTTAATAACCAAATATTTGGACATGGTCAGATATACTTTTTTTATGACACATACAGAGAAAACAAAGTTAAATTGTAATAAAGACAAAAATGAATAAAAAGAGCAAATATATAATAAATCTATATTAAGCTTATGGATCTACACTTGATATCTTATAATGTCCAATATCCGAGATATAAGCAAAAAGAAATAGATTTTACCTATGGATAAACAAGAGGACGATGGGCCTTAACGGTCACCTGGGTTCGGATAAAGAATAAAACATATAAACACTATATATTGGCCCATCACACCCTTGAAGTCAGTCAGTGATTTTATAAATTTGACTTTTTAATCTATGAAGATTATTTGGTCCCATCAAATTTGTAAATTAAGAAGCAGATTTTTTTTTTAATTTTAGCCATTTTGACCCCTTTTGGCCCCGCCCCTCTGGCCTCTGGGGGGTCGGCCATGACCAATATAGATATGATATTAAAAAGCTATCTCAGGCAAATGATTCTAACCCATTTTGACTAATTTCCTATGAAAACTAAGCAAATAATGTTCATAAATGTGTTTTTCCTATATAAACTATAATCAATTTGACCTCTTCCCCAGGGGAAAATCTGCGAGCTGTTAATTATGTTGACTCCTTATCAATCCATAATCAGTCTTGCAGCGATTGCAAGTACATTAATCTTTCAAATAGACCTGAAATAAAGAAAAATAGGGTCAAAATGTTAAAAAATCAAAATATGTACAAAGAAATAAATATTTTACATTTATGTATTTGTATGTGGAATACAAATATGATATTTGATGGTTGAGGTCCACCTATTAATTATACACAGCTTTACTTTTACAGCCAGGGTCATGCATTGACCTGCCAAATGTTTCGAGGTGGAGGAAAAGAAATAACCTCAGGAAACAATACCATGGTTCTTGGATTAAACCCATTTGGTGCATGAATAAGAACATTTCTTTCTAAAACCTTGTTATAGTGTACTGACTGCATATGCAGGATCTGACAACATCGTATCATATGATGTTCTCATATTCTCAATTGAACGGAGTGGATATAAGGATCAGTATTTTAACTAGATTGACATTTTATGAACTGTAAAGCGAGTTTTCTGATGTCTGATCTGGCTAAATTTTATCAACATGCTTCTTTAATGCCAAGCGCTTTGCAGAATAATTGAATTTATATGCTTTTGTGAGTCTCGGGGACAGAACACAGAACCTACATCACAGGGAGACGACTACAGATGAAGAACATATTTTCTTACAATAATTTCAAAATGTAAATGACACCACACGTCTTATGTGCTATCGAAGCGACAAGTATTACAAATCCAACATTGATACAACTTTAGAAAAGGAACTCTTAAAATCTCTGATTGATATTCAAAAATTGTAATACGATGTAATTGCATGCAATAAACTAATAATTACGTTGGTGAAATGAATGGCAAAATAGTGCATAATGATTATATGCATATTGCAATTATATTCTAATGCATTTATGAATTCAACATTAGAAATACGTAATAGATGTATCTAATCACTGTTCCTCTATCCGACTTCTAGATGCTGTCTCCATTTTCTCTGCAGAAGCATGTTCTATCGATCTCGCTCTTGACCACATCGATGAACATTGAAAAGGCAATTATCTGTTCCGACTCTCTTTCGGTTCTTCTCTTCATGCTTTGAAATCAAGATACCCTAGAGACACTCTAATCCAAAATCTCTTAATCTCTTAAAGCTCAAATTACTTATCTCTGGATTCCCAGTTATGTTGGTATAAAAGGGAAGGGAGCGGCCGATACAGCAGATAACACTGCTCTTCGCCTATAAAAACAGATTTGAAACTACCATACACTGACATCAAACCTAAAATAAAAACACTATTGGCAACGAAGATGGTCTACAGAAACAAACAGTAAACTGTTTAAAATACAACCTACACTTAATCTTAAACTATCCAGTCGGAGAGACCGACGAATGGAAGTTGTTCTTTCTCGGCTCCGAACTGGACACACATATTTTATACATTGCTATCTATTGAGCGGAGATGATCTCCTCACAGTGGAGCATACTTGCATATTTAAACACATGAAAGAGAAGTATTATGATGTCTCTGACATGTGCATTTGTTACATTATTTTCAAGTAAAAAACAAAAACGTATCAAAAAGTATTGAAAAGTGTTTTTAATGAAATATTTACAGTTTGCACTGACATGGACTCAATAACCATGCTTTCTAGAATTATAATTATCAGCGTATAATGTTAACACAACACGCGTGGCGGTTCTATTGTTACGGGAATAGTAGAGGGCGTAGCAACGTAGGGTTATGACCCCACTTTTGGCGGGAACATATGAATGACTCGATTCCAATCAGCTGTTCAATCGAATTCGTTGACGATGACGGGAGAGAAAACAATATGGGTATTTTAATAAAAAAATGGGCAACTGCCGCGGGAATAAATAATATTCATTTATTTGAAAAACTGTAAATATAAGGAATAGATGTTTATTTTGTTGAGGTTATGAGGGTATAATGATAATGGAGCTCGTGTAAACATATTAAATGGGGAGCCCCTGTTTTGAGCCATGCATAAAAAAAATAAAAATCAAATATATTCTGAAATTGGTACATCCAATATGGAGGGTTTGATTTAAGTTTCAATTTTTAAAAAAATAAACATAACAAAAATGGGTTAGAGATTACAATTCTGGGCTCCTCCGGAAGTATGTCTTGACAGGAAATGCTAGGTTTACTTGAAGGGAAATCCATGGCGCGGGTTCAAAAATATTGAAAAATCCACACAATCGACCTATCAAATAAATTAGCTTATTTTGCCATTGTGATAGAAGTGCTCAATTTAAGGTAGGTCTTAAGAAAAAAATTGAGTACAATTTTCTGCAATTTTGGGCTAAAAATCATGATATTTTGCAATTTTTCAGGTATTTTTTTGTTGTTACCATGGTATTTACATGCATGAATAAGCGCAGAATATGGCCAAATCTGTATCAAAATATCAAATTGTAATTGCAAAAGTTGTGCAGATTAATTATATATATATACTTTTGTACAGGTATTTTTACAGTTAAATGACTTTAACCTTATTTCTAAGGCATGCGCCTTATTTTCATAGATTGTCCAGATCTACTGTTTTCTGCTACCTAAGTCAACATCTTGAGTCCTGATATTACTTTGTATTAATTTTCATAAATATGTTTAGTTTCATATAAGATTCCTTTATGATCAGTGATTATTGTGCCATTGCCTTTTTGTGTCGCCTGCAACGTAAGGGCGACTCTTAGGTATCACTATGTCGGCGTCGGCGTCCAGAAAACGGTTTGCGTGCGATAACTAAGTATTTACTTGCTGTTCGATTTCATCCAAATTTGGCAAATTGCTTTATATCATTGAGATCTTATATGAGTTCGATAATGGTCAAAATCCGTCAATATTTGCAAGAGTTTTTGCAACGGGACATTAAAATCGTCAAAACAGATAAATCCAAAGTTTCCGTTCGATAACTGAAATATTTATTGTCTAATTTCAACCAAATGTTATGAATTGTTATATTTGAATAAAATCTCGAATGAGTTCGATAATGGTCAAAATTCGTCAATATTTGCAGGAGTAGCGGGACTTTAAAATCGTCAAAATAGGTAAATCCATGGTTCCGCTCGATAACTAAAATTCATTGTCCGATTTTAACCAAATTCGGTATATTGTTTTATAGCAATGAGATCTTAGATGGGTTTGATACTGGTCAAAATCCATCAATATTTGCATGAGTTACGGGACTTTAAAATCGTCAAAACATGGTTCCCGCTCGATAACTTTGGAACTTATTGTCTGATTTCAACCAAATTTGGTTAATTGCTTTATATCAACAAGATCTGAAATGGGTTCGATACTGGTCAATATCCATAATTAATTACAAGAGTTACGGGCCTTGATAACTTCACCTAATTATTTTTAACTGTAAATAACTATTTTTTGTGATGCTGTGCATGCGACTTCCGTGAAATTCGTGTCTATCCGAGGCGACACATCCTTTTCCGTGGGATTATTGTTACCACTGGAGACCGACGCTCCGTCAACATTACCTTGCACAACTCTACAAAAATTACCTTTATAGACTATTAGCTTATACATGTATATGTATTGGCTAAAACATAACTGCAGGATTGTAATAATTGTACGCAATACACTTATCATCATTATGGTGAAATGGGATTGTAAAAAAGTTCACGATGACCTTATGCAGAATACAATGATTATACTTATGCATTTATGAATAATGCAATTCAACATTAGAAAAATGCATAACAGATGTCAACATCGCATCAGTTGTTAATAACATTTAATGCAGTGTGTTCTGCAAAAGGAATGTTTGTCATCATCATATCAGAACACTATGTTTTATTTTTCAATACCAAATGTAATTGGTTGTCATGCAGAGATCGTTGATTTTTCATGAACATAGTAGAATTTTATGATGAATACGCAGTATACAGATATAATCTCAAAATGAATTGTATTGTACCAATTGCATTATAAATTTGAAATATGGTAAAAAACTGTCGTTTTCTCCGTATCGCAAACGTAACACGAGCCGCTGCTGAATCTAAATCATTCCTCTCAGGTGTGTCTTCAACGACTGTTCGAGATATCAGAAAAAAAACTCAATAAAATAGAACAAAGATTTATCGTATAACCAGGGTATACTAAAGACCACGCAGAAAAACTTTGAGATTGTGATCAATGTGTTACTATCATTTTTCACATTTTTTCATGCCTGAAACAAACAGGTACATGCACATTACATTTTCAAATTTTTATTTTCCTATTAGGAATACTCAATTCATGCCATCATCAAAAAAATAGCAAAGTTATTCTGCTTCTTATAAAAAAATCACTGTATATGAAAAAGCACGAAATCGGTTAGTGTTAAACCACCGGCGGCAATTTTTTCGTTTTTTTTTCGTTTTTTTTTTTTTTTTTTTTTTTTATTTTATCAGCAACACCTGGTTATTCAACTAACAATATCTGGCGGTGGTGGAATACAAGTACATGTAGCTGTATTATACAGAATAATAATTATACCTGAGCATTTTCATCGGATACTATACACGGTCAGTATCTTACAGTAGCTAGGCTAAGGACGTGTCCTTGATAGCTGTTAGTTTTATTTTGTGTTGACACGGAATGACGAGATGACTCCTGTTCTCTTGGACATTTAAACAAATCATTTATTGCATCATTAGTCAAATAATAATTTGAAAATTCATATACGCCTGCAAGGAGGACACGTCCGTGGCCTATCGCTAACCACAATGCAACTCGATCGTGGTCTTATTACAGATGTATTATGTTAAAGAAGAAGAAGAAGAAGAAGAAGAACGGAGGCAAAATCAATATGTTCCCCCAACTTCGTTTGGGGGACATAATTATACCAAGATAATAAAAAACACTACATGACACATTCAGGCTTCCGTTCTAAAATCATTCAAATTACATTCAGGTCAACGATAAGTAATTCTCCTGATGATAAAATAATTTTCATTTCATTTTGTGTTTAAGTTAGTAAAATTTGCTTTTGCAATTCATTATTACATGTACATCACAATTGAATTTCCTAAGGTTCAAGAAATGTTCTTAAATTGTTCTTGAATCACTCTCCAGAGAGTCACATGACTATAATTGATATTTTCCCATATACCTGTTCTTGTCTGTTAATGTGAAGAAGGGGGAAATTTTAAAGTTAAAGATCCCTTCAGTAGTTTCTGAGAAATCGCGGTAACAATCATTGTTAATCGACAGACGGACGACCCACCACGGATAAAAGGCGAATTGATTACTGATGATGGTGGGCTAAATATTAAGTTTGGCATATATTTCCAATTCCAAATGTCAATTTTCATTGTTCTGTGACATTTTGAAGAAAAGTGGGACACAAATACTTTACATAATTCAAGTTTAACTTTTTTTGTTGAGCTACATGCTGAAACTAAACGAAAATGGAAGTATTTTTCGAAGCCAATGGCTGTTTGATCAATACCCCCAGCTTCCTCTTATAAGAGGTGTCATGTCCAGCTTAATTGTTTTGAAAGTTATAAGAAGTTGTATATATAACTATTTTTCGTCACATAATCAATCTGATATTAAGTGATTTCGCCCATGTAATATTTTTGCATAAGTCACGAGTGTAATATGACCTAAAGAGATTTTCATTGGCGGGAAATTGTGATGTTAAAATACCAAAATTAAAATGATGTCAGGAATAATGATATCATGTCGGGATTTCAAGGACGGCGCGACAAAATGACGGCCTCCGCCAGATTTTCGCAAAACATTTTGACATGAGAGTCTTTAAAATGTAGGTTGTTGTAGTTATGTGATAAAAAGGTACCACTTAAGGTATCTTAAATGTGTGTTCATTTCAGATGAGAATATATGACACTTGCCAAGGTTCACAAAGAAAAAATTTCTCATAAGAAATGAACAGTCATATTGAAGATCCTATATATAATTGAACTATGAAATGCATTGCCCATAAATTGTTATGTACTACATCATGTTTTTTTTAAAAAGAGGCCCATGGGTCACCTGATATTTGATACATATTAATTAGTTATGTGTTTTAATAGCCAAAATAAAGCTGATTTTCAAACTTGTTCGAAATATTTGCAATGTAGTCTATATGTGTGTATGTAAAGTTTTATTGAAGTTGATGCATATCTAAATAGCTTTAATTGCAAAATGCAACAACTCCAGTTACAATTGAATCATGCTGATTTTCAAACACGTCTGAGATCTTTCAAATGTTATTATAATCATTATAATCAAGCTGATTTTCAAACTTGTTCGAAATATTTCCAATGTAGTCTATACGTGTATGTAAAGTTTCATTAAAGATGCTTCAACGCTGACAAATTGTATTTTTTCACTATCAAAAACAGCAGCAGACAATTTAGTATTTTTCTTCGGTTACAAAAGGTACGTACTTTACACCATTACCGCCGTTGAAAAGTTTGAGCTTCTAATTTTACTTCAAGTTAAGAATATAAAAAAATAATGATTACTTGCATCCCGAAAAAATTCCGTGGCACTATATCCTATATGGAATGAAGTAATGATTGCGCATGACCCAAAGGCAAAATTAATTATTTTATATTATTTTTTGTGTTAATTAGACTTATGTATACACGATTAAACACTAATTATTTTTCAAATGATGAATATCATTTATGCTCTGTCGGCGGTGAAGCATCTTCAAGCTTGATGCATATCTAAATATTTATAAGTGTAAAAGGCAATAACTCCATCAGTTACAATTGAATCAAGCTGACAAACATGTCTGAGATCTTTTAAATGTTATTTATACATACAATGTTTCATCAAGCTTGGTTCATGTTTACTGAAGTTATCATGTTCACAAAGCTTAATAATTATAATTGCAAAGGGCAATAACTCTGTAAGTTACACTCTAATCAGGCCAATTTTCAAACTCTTCCGAAATCTTTCCAATTTTGGTCTAAATACTAAGTTTCATGAAGCTGAGTACATACTGAAGTTATCGTATTCACAAGGTCCAATAATAATTATTAATGCAAAGAGCAATAACTCTATCAAATACAGTCGAATCAAGCTGATTTTCAAACTTGTTTGAGATATTTCCAATGTAGTCTATATGTAAAGTTTCATTAAGTTTGATGCATATTTCAAAAAATAATTAGTGCCAAAGGCAATAACTCCTTAAGTTACAATTGAATCAAGTTGATTTTCAGACATGTTCGAGATCTTCCAATGTCAGTATACATACAAAGTTTCATCAAGCTAGGTTCACGTTTACAGAATTATCATGTTCCAAAAGTTCAATAATTATAATTGCAAAGGGCAATAACTCTGTAAGTCTCAATCTAATTAGGCTGATTTTCAAACTCTTCTGAAATATTTCCAATTCTAGTCTAGATACAAAGTTTCATGAAGCTGAGTGCAGTTATCGTATTCACAAGGTCCAATTATAATTATTAGTGCAAAGGGCAAAACCTCTATAAATTACAGTCGAATCAAGCTGATTTTCAAACTCGTTCCAAATATTTCCAATGTTAGTCTACATACAAAGTTTCAATAAGCTTGGTTTATATTTGCTCAAGTTATTGTGCTCACAAGGTTCATTAGTTATTATTGCAAAGGGCAATAACTCTTTTAAGTTATAATACAATCAGGTCCATTTTCAAATTGTCTGATATTTTAGTCTTTACTTTAGTCTAAACACAAATTTTCATGAAGCTGAATTCATATTTACTCAAGTTATCATGTTCACAATGTCCAATAATATTTATTTTTGCAAAGGGCAATAACTCTGTAAGTTATAATCGAATCAGACCAATCTTAATACTTGTTGGAGATTTTTCCAATTTCAGTGTAAATACTAAGTTTCTTGAAGCTGAGTGCATATTTACTCAAGTTATCATGTTCACGATGTCTAATGATGATTATTTGTGCAAAGGACAATAACTCCGTATGTTGCTGTTGCATCACACGGATTTTTTAATTTGTCCGAGATCTTTGCAATGACAAGTCTACATACAAAGTTTCATTAACTTCTATTTCTATTTACGCAAGTTATCACGTTCACAAGGAAATGTTAACGGACGTCGCACGACGGACAAAAGACTATAATTGCAATAGGTCTCGATATGACCTATGGTCAGGTGACCTAAAAACAAAGCAGACATATGTTGTCTTATTTGCACATTACAGTGTAATACAAAAAGATTTCACAACAATATGGATACATAATCATATAACATCAAACTGTTTAAACGAAAGCAATCACATCATCACATGGCTGTCAAGTTTCATTGAAATTATGACCTGTAGTTTTGGAGGAGTTGTCCAGACAAATTTTGAAACCTATGTAAAGTGAAGTGACCTGGTTCCCATGGTAACATCATACCACATTGCAGTAAAACCTGCATATGAATTCAAAACTATTAATGGTCATGAAATTATGATACTTGATATATAATGTAAGTCAGTGTGAGGATGAGATTAATTCACACCACATGGTACCTGATACTATTTTTGCAGGACTGTTGTTTCTATTTATGATGGTACGGTGTTAAAAGAGATATCCTGCGTTAATGTCATTTCAGCAGGAACATTGCGAAGAATATTACATTCCATTACCACTGGAGATACTTAGTCTCACACAAACGTTATCGGGTATCATGTGGTACATGAATTAGTTCCATTCACTGAAGAATATTTCACTGAAGAATATAAAAAATATTCTTAAAATTGATCAATATGAAAATATACTCTGTTTAAATATTTCAAAATAAATTGAAGTGTTTATCTATAATGCATCCGGTTTAGCAACGAGTGGGGATGGAGAATATGTATACATGTAATTACAAATAACATTTGTGAGGACTGTGGATACTACATGGTTGTCTTCAACAATGATATGCCAATCAAATGTCATTGATTATTAATCATATTTATCACCTCAATGCTTATCACAATGTAGATACACACATGTCAACTATTATTTGTAAATGTCAATTCATTGTTACAATATTACAGCCTAAAATCAAACATCTTTCTGAAACTAGTTCTCAGTCATGCTAATGTTTTGGATACACTGTTTCACAGAACTCCATGGCTTGATACCAATATTGTGTATGAGGAGACGTAATGTGCATTCTTGTTCTCACTTCTCTGTAACATTGCAATGACTGGTTCATCTTGTCATGAAATCCAGATTTGTCCAAGTCAATTTTCTCAGTAAAATTTTGAACTCCAAAAGTATGGAAATTCAGAAACAACCATTTTATAACAATGGTCAAAATATTTAGCTTGTCACATGACCTGGTCCATAGATCCATCAGTTGAATATTCTGGAGAAGTATATCATTCACAGGATCATACAGACAGACACAAATACTTTCAGCAGTGTAGCCAAACGTTGGAACGAAGGCGCCAGAAAGGGAGTTGTTCATGATACATTCTGAGAGTATCTGAGGAAGAAAGTATTCATGAACTAGTTTTTTAGTCCTCTTACTAGGTATTTCTGAATCATCACACACTTCATATTCACTTTTCACACCAGGTTTGCAAGCTTCTCTTCGTTTCCTTTAAACAGGAGGTTCCGTAGCACTGTCTTCACATGTATCTCGTGTGTCATCATTTTCTTCTCTATCATTCATTATTGTAACAGCTATTGTTTGGTTAAGAAGGATATCAACCCTGCCGTGCCACGTAAATGATGACCCTAGAATAATAAATAAAAAAGAACAATTTTAATTTTTAATTCTGAGTACTGTGATGGAATACACAATATACTCCTGTCAAATGCCAAACCCTGAACTTGCAATGGGTATGTACAAAGAACTTCTCCAACCATTGATGATTGTTTAAAGGGACAATTCAGTCTAAGAGTACATTAAAATTTGCACATATTTCGGAAACAAACCATTTATAATAGTAACAAGGACATAGTCATTCAGATCCGCCGCCAACGGATATATCAAAGCTGAAGTAAGTTTGATTGTGAGACTTATGTGTATGAAAAAAAAAACAGGAAAAAGGAAATTGAGCTAAAGAAAGATGGAGTATAACTCAAGTAGAGCGGGGCTGCAGTTGTTGAATCAGGTATACAGCCTTGACATTTATATTAGACTATATACACAAAGATGGGTGGAGTTTTGCAAAGTAACATTTACCATTTACCATGATATTTTCAGCAATGTTTCCATGGTAACGGAAAAAGTGCAAAAAATGAAAACCTAAAAATAGCAAAAGGTACTACTAGACCATAAAAAGAATGTGTCTATGAAGTTTCGTGGAAATATCTCTGCTGGTTTTAGAGTTATGCTCCGGAAATGAACCTGCTACAAAAATATGATATTTTCAGCAATGTTTCTATGGTTACAGAAAAAAGCACAAAAAGTGAAAACCTAAAAATAGCAAAAGGCACTACTAGACCATAAGAACAATGTGTCTATGAAGTTTCATGGAAATATCTCTACTGGTTTTAGAGTTGTGCTCCGGAAACGATTCTTACACAAAAATCTGCCATTTTCAGCAATGTTTCCATGGTCACAGAAAAAAGTACAAAAAGTGAAAACCTTAAAATAGCAAAAGGCACTACTAGACCATAAGACTAATGTGCCTATGGAGTTCCTTGAATATATCTCAACTGATTTTCCAGTTATGCTGCGGAAACGAACCTGGTACAAAAATATGACATTTTCAGCAATGTTTCCATGGTTACGGAAAAAGTGCAAAAATGAAAACCTAAAAATAGCAAAAGGCACTACAAAACAATAAGAACAATGTGTCTATGAAGTTTCATGGAAATATCTCTGCTGGTTTTAGAGTTGTGCTCCGGAAACGATTCTTACACAAAAATCTGCCATTTTCAGCAATGTTTCCATGGTTACAGAAAAAAGTACAAAAAGTGGAAACCTTAAAATAGCAAAAGGCACTACTAGATCATAAGACCAATGTGTCTATGAAGTTTTGTGGAAATATCTCTTCTGGTTTTAGAGTTATGCTCCGGAAACGAACCTGGTACAAAAAATAATATTTTCAGCAATGTTTCCATGGTTACGGAAAAAGTGCAAAAAATGAAAACCTAAAAAAAGCAAAAGGCACTACTAGACAATAAGAACAATGTGTCTATGAAGTTTCATGGAAATATCTCTACTGGTTATGCTCCGGAAACCATTCGTACGGACGGACAGACGGACGGACGGAACCCATTTGTATATCCCCCGCCAACTTCGTTGGGCGGGGGATAATTAGATTAGCTGGTTTTACTGTGATATGCCAGAAAAGCCAATTGTAGTGAAATGTATGTGAAATGTTCAAACTTGCTTACTGTCCGACATTACACATAGTGCTCGGATGTCTTGTATGCGGAACCCTGGCCCTTGCCAGTGTAGTAAAGAATTTTTTGTCTAGAACTACATGTACTCAAATCGCTCTTACAGTAGTGTGTTTACATTATTAGAAGCATGTTTTAGTCTAAAAACAATTTCATCAACTCCTCAGTGGTAACGTATTGCATTTATTTAACGGGTGACTTTGGCTCGGGTATGGGTACAGCGTACATGTTGCACCTGCTTAATCGTATTGATCAACGATTTTGCATTTTAATGGTATCAATCCAAATACAAATGTACTTAACAATGTCGTGAAATGTGTCAATATTTCCTGTTATATGTATTATAAGGAATGTAGAACAGTACATTTATGTCATATTTTGTTCATGGTTATGTAACCGAATTAGCCTCACTGAATTGTCCCTTTAATATTTTTACCGGATGCAAGAGAATTTTTTCAAATTTAGAAAAGGCACCGGTCTTAGGGATTGAACTTTTTTTGTTTTGATTTGAAAGTTCACTAATGAGAGTTTGATAATAATCACAAACAATCATCACTCATTGGGGAACATGTTTATACCATAACTTCTTCAAAGTGCAAATGTACTAAGTTCAAATTCTTTCAACAAATCAACTAAATTCTGTGAGCAAAATAACTGACACACTAAATTATAGTCCGCTAAACCTGCCTATATTATTAGGTTTTTTTTTTTTTTTTTTTAAAGATCAGTACTTTCATCAGTACTATTTTTAACCCACTCCTATACTGAATCCTAGGTGTATTACGCAAATAACAAATTCATCTTGATTTAAAAGAGATCGTCAAATTCTTCATGCAAAGTGATTTTTGATTTGATTATATGTGGATTTACTTTACAGGCAAGAGTTGATTACAGAGTTTATAGAAAGACTATTGTTTCCTAATATTTGAAGACGCATATCATGATCTTGTGTAATTGTGTACTTGGTTCATGTATATTCAATAATATATGTATAAATGCATTTTATAATTTCAAGTGGATATAGCATCGCATATTTGAATATTTACGGAGAACAAATCGTTCATTGAAATATTTAATAGCCGTCCCCGAATATTTATAATGCTGTATTCAGAAGACAATGTTTGACTTGACTATCAATGTTGATGTCACAGCGGGCGTATTTGCTACTAACCTACGAAGTGTGTGTGGCTCAGTTAGACGTCCATCGATGACGTCACATTTAACGATCTTGATATAAACTATAAACCAACTTTCTTTCAAGGCTATTTAAAATCACAATTTTCAATTCAAACAAGTTCAAGTTGATTAAAATTTGCGGATTCCAAAGTTGAATTTGATTTTCAATCAATTTTAATGATGCAGATGCTAATTCGCGGAGACATAATATTGCAAATTTACATGGATCCTTACATGGATCCCGAAATTCGCAAAAGTAAAGATTATAGTATCCAGAGTGGCCAACTTTGTCACTAGGCTGGGCAGGACTGCATGTTGATGGATGTTTGTTATATTTCGATACACTGAGTTACACATCAATAATTCTAAATCTCAACCAGAAGCAATGTTGCTTTTTGCAATGTCTAAACAAGGGTCCAATGGGCCTGAATCGCCCACCTGCTATCTGGTACTCATAGTGTATACTTGAGACATTATGCAGTCAAGAAGTATTTCTACAGTGTATGAATGACCTAAGTAATATCAGGTCTCTAGGCCTCTTGGTTCCTGACGAGAAGTTGACAAGAAGATTTTAACCTATTTGATTCATGTGATGTTAAATGAAGGTCAAGATCATCCATATTAACACGCTTGGTAGTCTTTAGATAATTCCAACTTTTGTTATGGGTAAGCTGTATTTATCTTATTGAAAAAAAAAAAAAAAAAAAACCCACAGTAAAAGCTGGGCTTTACTCTTACACTGTAAAAAAGAGAGAGAAAATTAGAAACAAATGTAACTTTATTATGGTTTTAATTCAAGAGGAAATTGAGCAAAATATCATTTTCTGTATGAATTTAAGACTTCAACATGCGTGTATGGATCTATAAGTACAGTACTCTTAGGTAATCTTACATGAAAATAGCTATGAGCCAAATTTCAGGACTCTTAAAGCCCCATTATGTTTTGGGGTGAAAAAATATCGCCATAAAGTACCAAACTTTGCTGAATAGTAGAGCATATATCCTTATGATAATATCCGCTAATAAAAAATGCCCAACATTTCCATGTTTTTCAAAAACAATAGAAAACCCCTCTTCGTAGAGGGGGAAATCCGTAGTTCCGCCCCACAGCCGAAACAATCTAGTACGCATGCGTAGGCACATAAAAAGTGGAATTTCCCTAACAAACACT
Source organism: Argopecten irradians (assembly GCF_041381155.1). Taxonomy (NCBI): domain Eukaryota; kingdom Metazoa; phylum Mollusca; class Bivalvia; order Pectinida; family Pectinidae; genus Argopecten; species Argopecten irradians. Next base: position 13,554,068 of record NC_091136.1, read on the forward strand.
GGAAGACCATAAAGGCCTAATTTTTTTTCAAAAATTGTCCTTATTTTTAAAATAGACCTAATATTGAAAGAAAATGACCTGATAATCAGAAAAAGTCTAATTTTGAGCAAACTGGTCTAAAAAGACCACTATGGTACTAATTTCCATGACCCCGGTCTAAGATTACAGCAGCGGTCTAATTTTCAGTGATGGGTCTAATTTTCAGTGACCGGGTCTAATTTTCAGTGATGGGTCTAATTTTCAGTGACTGGGTCTAATGTTGATGACCACAGACTAATATTCCAGCGGTGGTCTAATTTTCAGTGACCTGGTCTAATTTTCAGTGATGGGCCTAACTTTCAGTGATGGGTCTAATTTTCAGTGATGGGTCTAATTTTCAGTGATGGGTCTAGTTTTCAGTGACCGGGTCTAATATTGGTGACCACAAACTAATATTCCAGCGGTGGTCTAATTTTCAGTGACCTGGTCTAATTTTCAGTGATGGGCCTAATTTTCAGTGACCGGTCTAATTTTGGTGACCACAGTCTAATATTGCAGCGGTGATCTAATTTTCAGTGGCGGGTCTAATTTTGATCAGAAACATATATACATATGTATATACAATGTATGTTTCTGTTTTGATGACCCAAGCCTAATTTTATAATGGTGGTCTAATTTTCAGTTACGAGTCTAATTTTCAGCGACTGGGTCAAATTGTGACGACCTCAGCCTAATACTACAGCATTTATTTAATTTAAGCGACCGTGTCGAATTTCGATGACCTCAGTTTAATTTTATAATGGTGGTCAAATTTTCAGCGACCGGGACTAATATATAATGTTGGTGACATCAGTCAAATATTATAGAGACGGTCTATCTAGCCGAGTCAAATATTGAAGGACCACGTACTAGATCTGTCTAATTATTCAAAGATTTAAGATAAGATAAGATAAGGTTTATTCTGGTTCAGGACAATCATGATTCCTCTATACCCCACTCGTATTGATACATATTACATAAGTCATAAATTGCATTTATAATCTGTACACATCATACAAAATTGTGGTATTATGATATTGTTGCTTCGTAATTGAAATAAAAAGTTCCTGATTCTTCCGGTGATTATCCAACTTATTCTTAAACGAATTTCATTCAAAGGAGTTCACTGAAATTCTCTACTAGATTGAATTTTGACACCATTTTCTAAAAAAAAACCATGACTGATTATCTATGTCTTAAATATATTTGACGGCCGAATTACGACGACCTTATCTAAACTTACCGTCACTAGCTAGTATTGTCTATTTCATCGTGCACATGTCTTAAATTAAAGCCAGATCTAAATAAAATAGTTTGTGGTCGATAACTAATTTGTCATGACTTACATATTCATAAGACCGGTCTTGTGTACGTGTAGTGTATCGTCTCTAATGTAGCTTACATGTACGACCGCTTTATAGCTATACCAATATACTTCCAAGAATTCATGTTTACAACAAGAACTTAATCGGTTTCTCACTATGAGTTTCATAATCATTGTGTAATGAAGATGACCATTATTTTAAGCTAAATGTGTGCAAGCCTCCTCCGCAGATTACACTCTTCAGCCACCCGCTGTGATAGACAGATTTACCTGTGCCCGGCGGCTAACTGGTCATCGGAAGCAAGGACGAATAAATCCTTGTCGGGAGATTATCCAGAAGCCGTCAGTAGGATCTGTATCTAGCGTTTAAGTTATACTTAATATTGTTCTTTAATAAAATTCTTGCAATATTCCGGACGAATTTTACGTAGGTATGTCGCCACGTGCTGAAAACTGTATCAGTTATAAGTTACCCGAGACGAAGTCTCCTAATCGCCTTTTGTCCGTACGTCGTCGTGCGGTGTGCGTCGTGCGACGATAACAATTTACATTTTCGTCTGAACCACAACTAAATTCAAAGAAATTTTGCAGAGACCTTTCATTGCCAAAGATCAATAAAAATTGTGAATTATATGGTCCTCTAGGGACCTGAGGGTTGGGGCCAAAAGGTGTCAAATAGGCTAAAACTTCAAAAATCTTCTTCTAAAATTCCGGAAATGGTAGAATCAAATACTCTTCATAAATGGAATAACGTTTCCCCTTGGTGAGGGGGTCAAGTTTACTATAGTTTATGTAGGTAAAACTCAATTTTGAGCATTATTTGTTCTTTTGTAATAGAAAATGAGTCAAAAAAATGTCAGAATTATCAGTATGAAATGGCCATTGAATCATATTAATGAAATGTCCATAACTGACCCCCAGAGTCCTCAGACCTGTAAAGGGTGGGGCTAAAAGGGGTCAAATAGGATAGGCTAAAACTTCAAAAACCTTCTTCTACAATTCTGGAAATGGTAGAATCAAATACTCTTCATAGATAGAAAGGTCTTAAGGTCCTTTACAAAAATTATGATTTATATATGACCCTGGGGTCTCATGTTTCCCACTGGGTAGGGGGTCAAGTTTACTATAGTTTTTATAGGGAAAACATATTTTTGAACATTATATGGTCATTTGTAATAAAAAATGAATCAAATGTTGTCAGAATTATCAGTATGATATGGCAATTGAGTCCTATTAACACATTTTCCATGACTGACTCCTAGGGACCTGAGAACTGGGTCCAAAAGGGGTTTCTTATAATTCATAAATGTTTTTTAAAGATTTGAACCGAATTTGCAATTGTATCAGCACTCAGGTGACCGTCAAGGCCTCTTGGGCCTATTGTTTACTTCTGAACTGCCTCCTATTTTACTATGAGATGTTTGTCCATTGGTGGGTATTACGTCAGTGATAGTAACCCCTGGGATATTGAGGATGTAGCCAAAAGTGTTTTTACAAGCCTGTGATTGGTAATTTTTTTCTTCTGGAGTGACTCAAATTTTACTATGATATAGTCCAGGGGTGCATATTACGTCAGTGAAAGTAACCCATGGAGTATTGGGGATGTAGAGTAAGAGAATTTTTCATTTTTTAATTACCTTCCTTTTCAAGGTCACAGGGGTCAAATAGACTAAAATCCTGAAATGACTGCAAACTTAGGTATACTTTCCATATCCTAATGAAATTGGCCCCGTTTAACAGTAACAACAAGAGTTATCTCCCATTTCTTTTCTCTTCATTTCATCCGCAACACTCCTTCAGGTGACGCCCAACTAGTAACTCCAAAGCGCTATATTTCAAAATAAAATTTAAAAATATTGATAGCTTAGTTGTTTCCTCTTGTCGATTTCTGATTTAACGTCACTACCAGTGCGATATGACGTCACAAAACTGCGTTTTTTTTGTTTTTTTTTTCGAGGCACAGTCAATGTTCCGGGTCCTATTTCACACATTCAACATGGATAGGGTAAGTGTCAGGCTTAAAACATGTATAAGTTACATGTGATATGTGATGCGACACATCAATAAATAAGATTTTGTGAATTTTAAAATTCGACTATCTTCTATCCCCCCTGAAAGTTATATGTGCTGTAATACGAATCTTTCAATAATAATGTTATTAACTACCAAGTAACTCAAAATTCGTTTTGCGAAAATTGCCAAAAATCACGATGTTTACGTCTACTCACAGGGACCTGGCACGGAATTTTTTAACCAATAGTATACATATATATCATAGTATCAAGGATGCTATGATATATACATATGTATACTGTTAGTTTAAAACAAATCGTGCCAGGTCCCTGTGCGTCTACTGTGTATAAAAATGAGTACAACTGCTCAAACCAAGACAAGCAGTGATCAGCAGTTTACAGGCTGAGTGTCAAAATCGTTAAATATGTATCAACGAAAAGATTATACTTCAATGTCATGAAACCAAACATTTGAATAATGCAAAAATATTCATTATTTTATTTACAAGTCCAAAGTTCTGTTGATGTACTAAGTGAAGAGATTTGAATCGCGCCAAAATTTTTTCAAAAGATAAGAATTGTGTAATGTGTGCTAGTGACGTAAAGCCTAGTAGAATTAAAATAGTGTATATAAACTACGAACTATCAGACGAAAGAAAGACAAAATTGCCTTTTATTTTCTTTCTTAACCAACATCTAAGATTTAGACTGCCCACAGAATATGCAGCTAAAACTTTCCATTCTTCGGGATTATACTACTTTCGAAACTTTCATTTGAAACTGTTTGGTAAATGATTGAAGCACATTCAATATGTTTCCAGTAAGTCACATATTTTCAATCAAAGAAAATATTTTCACAATAAAGATATATCAAGTATTGGCATAAGAGTTTGATTAACTGGTTATTTCTACCATAGTAGACGGTGTTATTTATCCTCGTCGTATTTCTATCGGCTAAACGCAGATCATAATTGTGGTAGAAACAGGTCACATGACTCGTGGTTGTTGAATATGTAATATATTCTTAAGTTATTTTTAAAGCTAGTTTTTTTTTGTAACTTGACAAAAAGTCACTCATGTGGAAAAAATGTCCATAGCCAACAACCACTCGTTGCGTAACCTGAAGGTTAAACATGGCGGTCTGAAATGGAGAAGATTCTGCCAAAGCCCAGCAAACACTATTGATTAAGATATATAACACAAATCCAAATTCATGATATATCTACTTTATTGACAAATAATAGTTTACAAACAATGAGGATTGTTAGCTTTCAATTAACAATCTTAAGAAAGTCGTCTTTTACATGAGCGGAAGCATCTTTTGCATTTTTCAAAGAAATGTATTTATAACTACAAATGCTAAATTTACACATGGTTTAAAATTGTAAGAATTCTTTATTCATAACACTCATAAGGACAACTGTTTTAAACAGAACCCTATTTACCAATTCTGTCATTGTTTGAAATGCAAAAACTAAAATGGATCTTGATAAAAAAAAAACCATACAAAAACAATAACAGAATGAGTATGGATGTATGTAGTAAAAACCAAAATTGCACCACATAAAAACACAAGTAAAAAATGAATATTTATCTAACACAACAAAAACTTAATGTAGTGGATCGGGTTTGGTTAGTTCTTACTGTACAGGTTACAGATTTCTCAATATCTATTGATAACAGATTATCAACATTTACAGGTAAAATAAACATGTAAAAAATAACAATGTCTAAATAAGTGAATCAATTGACTAATAAAGTGACTTTGAAAAGAATTCACAACTGCTAATTCTAATTTCCAGTGGTCATTTAAAATGGTTTTACACGTTTGATCAATCTGTTACCCCAAGCAAAGCATCACAACAACTACAGCTATATCACACACAATATACCATAAGTATACTCATCTGTGAAGATTGATTGAAATATCCCATAACTGAATTCTTAATTACTACAGCTATATCACACACAATATACCATCAGTATACTCATCTGTGAAGATTGATTGAAATATCCCATAACTGAATTCTTAATTACTACAGCTATATCACACACAATATACCATCAGTATACTCATCTGTGAAGATTGACTGAAATATCCCATAACAACTGAATTCTTAATTATCTTAAAACCAGAAACATTTAGAGAGATTGGCAACTCCGCTCTTTTTACTAACAGCAGATGTTCCCTGTGCCTAGGTTTGTTCTCCCCTTCTCCTAAATAGTTAAATACAGGAGTGGGTAACTTTGACATGTTACAATAGTTCAATAATGTTTCAGATGGTGCGAGTCAAAATGCTTATATTTATGCTTTCAAAAATAATATCAATAAAAATGAATCGGAGAAACTGGTCATATCAGACCATGATATATGTTGAAAGACCCACTACTTTTATGAAGCGGCTTTTGATTTTTAAAATGGTAATATAAAACGGTATTGATAATATTGTAGAGCCAATGCTTATGGTTAATACTACACTGATCATTACCTTCTGAACAATTTAAATAAATTAATTAATTTTCATAACCCTTGTAGTTGAGTATCGCTGCGCCAGCAGTAAAATAGCAACATGAATCTTCACTGTTAACATAGATTATGCAGGAAATCTTGCATTTGTTTGGTGTTGTAACAGCATCTTAAGCCATTGATGTATATATTTTTGAGTTATTATTATTTTTAAGAAACTTTTAATTTTTATTTCGGAAAGGTAGTGGGCCTTTTAGTGAATACATTTAAAGAAATTAACCAAGCAAAATGCCTATTAACCGGAGATCCCTCTGCCATCAGCAACGAAAAGAATAAGTTTCAAATTTCTATGTATATTAGCGTTTCTGATAATAGTATAAAGCAGATATTTTTGTGAGAAATACAATGTGACTAGTTAACAAATGGTGTTGAATGAAACATGGGCTACTGCAAGAAGTCATAACATAAAACTATTATATATGGAATATATCTGTTAATAACAACATTTATAACATCAATATATATACTTGTACACACACATTAAAGATGCTCCATCGCTGACCAATTGTATTTTTGCACTTTCAAAAACAGGAGCAGACGATTTAGTATTTTTCTCCTGTTAAAAAAGTTACTTACTTTACACCATTACCACCATTGAAAAGATTGAGCTTCTAATTTTAATCAAAGTTTAAAATAAGAAATATAATTAATTGCATCCCGAAAAAAATCTGTGGCACTATATCCTATATGGAATAAAGTACTGATTGCGCATGCACCAAAGGCGAAATAAATTATCACATAATATTTTTGTGTTATTTAGGTATATATATACACGATTGAACACAAATTATTGTTCAAATGATGAATATATCATTTATGCTCTGTCGACGGTGGAGCATCTTTAATCAGTCAGACTTCTGGTCGGTAGAGAAACTCTATCATCCACTTAGGCATCACTTTTGAACAAGATCTGTAGATGATGCTAATTATATAATTACATTACAAATCTTATTTTGGTTTCAGGTACTATAAAGCACTATAAGTCTGCCAAAATATTTTGGACTGTGGCTAATGAATTAAAATCATAATTCTAGTAGTTTCTTTGCCATTCCAGCAGATGAGACTGTGGCTGACAGCCGTACGAGGGCCAACACAACAGCACCATTACATCTAAAGCACTACACAACATTGAAAACTATAACTTGCTACGAAACTGTTGTTAATACATATGACACTGATGAAGTTTATTTGAAGATTACAAGAAAATTGTGTAAAGTTCTCATCTGTGAGTACAGTCCATGAGACATATTCACATTATGTCTATCAAAACACTTCACAAAGATATTATAAAGGAGATAATATTTTAATGATTGACAAAATTAACTGAGAAAGTACCTGCCCGCTATCTATGAAAGCTCACTTCTAAAGCAAGTTGCAAATGTTATCATATGTATGAACAGACAAACTGTAGCAGTTGTTGAATTCAAAAGTGTCACAAATGTAGACCCAATTTTACAGAACATGTTTGAGTCCAGTGGTCTGTTCCTTTTTAAGTCCATTCACTATGACAGACCTTATACTACAATGTACACCTGTAACTTACATTACCTGTGTACAATTTTATCCTCTAAACTATAATATAAACAAAAAACACGGAGATTCAGTAATATCAAAGTCTGTGATAATGGTATCTACATACATAATGTAATAAAAGTCCAGAGCACTCATAATAGACAGTACACTAAGTACTTAAACCTAACTTAAACGAAATTTGACCTTAGTCTCAGTACCAACTAAAATCATTTTTTTTAACAATGATAATTTGTATTCAGTTAGTCTTTTTTGGAATTGGATGTCTGAGTGGGCGATCTGAAAGGACTTGGAGCAGGGTATGATGTCTCTCCACTATCATTGTTACTTTAGTTGAAGTATGTGAAAAATTTATTTTTGTTAGGCTCAATTATTGAAGATCTATGTTTTACAAATTGCAAATTTTGTTGGGATTAAACTTGGTGTGGAGACATGCGCACAATGATAACTATGATAATATGGTTTAAGCCTTTCTCTGCAAAACTAAAAAAAAAAATATTTGAAGATTATTAAATCCTTTTTGCACAGTTGTTGTAGAAAATACTTTAAAACATTCACTTTCTTTTCGGGGCTCTGAACTCCATTATTTTCCTGTCTTGTTGTTCACTTCAATGGAATAAATAGTGTTGATCTCTTATATTAGTGGACCTGGGTAGGCATAGACTGGGCAATCTGGCTTTTCTGTGTCTGAGGAACTGGTCTCCTAAACAGCAACACATGGGGCTCTGAAACAGACACCAGAAAAGCCATTTCAATACAGACTTACATTTCTTTACACGTTATGAACAATAAAGCACAAATTGATTAAAAATCCAAACTAATCAACTCTTCATATTTTATTTCATAACCATTTCTATGAGTACCTGTTGTCAGTTTATGATATTTTCTTTCATATTGAATTTAAAAGAAAACACTACAAGTCATATGTCACAGACATTGATTTGTTTACTATATACTGTCGACCCGGGAAGCTAATAAATCCGGATTGAACTGGACACACTGAACATGGAGACAACACATCAATTTTACTGTACCCTATAAAGTGTATCCAGTCTGGAGACTACTGTACCCTATAATGGATGATTGGCCTACTTGGTGACCATGAGTGGACCATATACAGTCAAAATTGTTTTAAGAGACCTTCCAAAGGAGATTGAAAAATAGGTCACATATGACAGTTGGTCTCTTAATTGAATCACCCCTTTCGAAACAATTAAATACATGTATCAATGTATATTGTGGGACATGTTTTGACAGTTTTGTTGTACTAAAAACAGTCACAATAATAGGAAATTATTAAATATATAATATATCACATAATATAATACATCTTTTAATTATGTACAGTATTTAATTTTAGGTACTTTTATTTTTCAATTATCTATTTATTTTTTATTTATCTTTCTGTTTTTATTAATGAATAAGATTAAGAATTTCTAAAAACAAATATTTGTTTAGGCCTACCACTTATATATCATAATTAGCTACAAAATTACAATGTATTTAAAAGCAGAAAAAAATAGAAATAATTTTTAATGTTTTTTTTAATTTTTCTTTCATCATTTTATTCATTTATTTTATAGATAAAAAATGGAAAAAAAATAGTGTGAAAAAAAATAATTTAAAAAAAATCCGGAAATCAGCTATTTCCGACTCCTCTGTTACTATCTCCCAAAATGGCTGCCATCATGCTTAGCTACACTGATACATTTTCAGTATTTCTACATTCATGTCGTTCTTTTGTGAGTAAATCATTGTTCATCATTATTTTAGTTGGTTTTGGAAGTGATTATTCTTGATTTTCATCATAAGCATCGTGAATAAATAGCACATTTTCCTTGCAATATCCACCTCAGACATGCAGACGGCTTCGCTCATCAGTACCGAAGCCGAGAGACTTCATGCATGAATAAGTGCTAATTTATGTCAAAGTGAACACCTTGTGTATATAACCAAGCCATATGGATAGCTCTTTTGTCTTGCCTTAATGGGGCTGGGTTGGAAGCCCTACAGGATAGTTAACTGGCTTGGCTTTATATATGAATAGAAGACAAATGCATGTGTAATTTGGGTCGTTAAATACAGAACATCGAGTGTCGTTGGATCCTAAAAGTATGGTCGCTTGTCGCATAAGACAGACGGTCGTTTAATACAGATAGATTATATAGCAATTTTCGCTGGGAGGAATAATTTAGGTCGTTTAAGACAGAAGGTCGCTGAATTCAGAAGGTCGCTAAGGCAATTTTGACTGTAATGTATCCAGCCTGGAGACTACTGTACCCTATAATGGATGATGGGCGTACCTGGTGAGTGGACCATATAGTGTATCCAGCCTGGAGACTACTGTACCCTATAATGGACGATGGGCCTAACTGGTGAGTGGACCACATAGTGTATCAAGCCTGGAGACTACTGTACCCTATAATGGACGATGGGCCTACCTGGTGAGTGGACCATATAGTGTATCCAGCCTGGAGACTACAGTACCCTATAATGGATGATGGGCCTACCTGGTGAGTGGACCATATAATGTATCCAGCCTGGAGACTACTGTACCCTATAATGGATGATGGGCCTACCTGGTGAATGGACCATATACCAGATAGTGTATCCATCCTGGAGACTACAGTACCCTATAATGGATGATGGGCCTACCTGTGAGTGGACCATATAGTGTATCCAGCCTGCAGACTACTGTACCCTATATGGACGATGGGCCTACCTGGTGAGTGGACCATATAATGTATCCAGCCTGCGGACTACTGTACCCTATAATGGATGATGGGCCTACCTGGTGAGTGGACCATATAGTGTATCCAGTCTGGAGACTACTGTACCCTATAATGGATGATTGGCCTACCTGGTGAGTGGACCATATAGTGTATCCAGCCTGGAGACTGCTGTACTCCAATGTTTCTCCACTCTGTTTCTGTCATCAAGTGGTTCTTTGGGACCAGTTTCGCAATATCAGGTGGTAGGATCACATGCCTTGAAAGTTGAAACAAAGTACATGTATCAACATTTTCAATCATTACATTACTTCACTGGCTACAATATGTATCTACTTTGAAAGCTAAATGTCAAAAACAAATAAATCAGAAGTTTGGTTGTACAATTTGAATTTCTTAAGAATGTATATTCAATAATCTCTTCATGCATTTACTATATAATTTACCATCAAAACAAATCTTGTTAGATGAATGATCACATGCAGGGTTTTTGCCAGCTATTTTGGGAAAAGGACCCTAAACGAAAAATGGGAAAAAATCATTGGCGTTTTTCAAAATTAGGAAAATATAAAAACTATAACTTTAATGATATTTTTTCAATTTTGAAAAGTTCAGCAAAGGGAGATTATAATCTCTTGACTAATGCAAGGAAACCCTTCCCTTTGTGCTTAAAAAGGTCATAATGTGATGTTTCAGAGCACATCTGACATGAAAATTGCTCAGTCAAAAGAAATCTCCTAGGCCTGGAAACAAGAAGAATCACATTCCTGCAATCAAAATTAAAGAAATCCCCTAGGCCTGGAAACAAGAATCACATTCCTGTCTTCATCTGATTTCTTCAAGTAAAGCAAATTAATTCAAGCAGACAAGCTTTAATTAGGTCAACATTATAATATACAGTACATAAAATGTGTTCCTTTATTATTGATATTTACCTGTATTCAAAATGTTCATCAAAGTATTTCTCTGAGTAGGAAATCTGTTCCACAGGCATTTTGATAATCTTCACCTGAAATTAATATCTAAAATATAGCAAACATTTCAACATAGCTTTAGTTTAATAACTTTTATACATCGTAGACGTAAGCCAATCATTTCTATGAAATGGTTCTTTGTACATGTAGCAGTATGAACATATATATATATTGTATTATTTGCTAATATTCACTCTGGTTTAATTTCAAGATCCCAAAACCAGTGAATAAATTACAATTTACTTTCGATTAGTCCCATCTGCCAGTTATTATGACATCACGAAACTCATGTCAATGATGATGTGATAACGGCAAATAATGATGTTGTTTTGGGATCGCAAGTGGACCTTAACTGGAGATGGGCCATATTATCCCGATTTTGTTTTACAAAACAAACTTATCATGAAAAGTTTAACAAAATATGACAAAAACACAGGGAGAAGCCTCCTGGGTTAAGTTACAAACAACAAAATACATCTTTCTGTCATTTAAAGGACAATCAATAAAAATTGTTGTGTGTGCGAAATTATGTACCCTTATAGCCTATTACTTAACAAAATCTACAGTAGCATCCATAAGAGTAAATTACATGTATAACCATTAAATTAAAATGAAAGCCATGGTGTCATGTAAATTACGGGACAACAGCATCCACAACGAGCCATGACAATCAGGCATCTATACAAGCCAATACAGGCTTCCTTTTGATGCAGAATGTGATTTCAGCCAAAGTATATATTATGATACCTCCTTTGATAAAAACATTAAAACTTTATGGGTTTCATTTCACAGAATTCTGTATTTGGGTAGCTGAATAATTACTCAAATGCAGGAGAATTCATCAAAATCTGCAATGAGTTACTATGGGAAAATTAAAATTTGTGAAACTGGGCCTGTAACGTTGGCCCAACCAGAAATAGGTTTCTGGTCGGACGCCTATTTCTGGTCGGACAGGTCAGACTCATTTCATTTACATTATAAAACTTGTAAATATCAGTGTTAACATTTATGATTTCGGCTTGAATTCTAATTATATGCATTCAATTGTGGGCTAGTAGCATACCAAAAAAGTACCTAATGTTGACTGTTTTGATTCTGGCGCCTCAGACTGGAATCCTCAATTTCTCGCGAGATTTCAAGAGATTTGAGGTTCGATCGAGAGTTTCGGATTTTTAGCTATTATGTATTCTTGATGTTAGAGGGGTTCCAAATTATATCCAAGATGGCGCTCTTACTAAGGTGAAAAGGGAATATATCCATTAGTTTTTGGTTCAAGTATATATTCAAGGGTCATCTGGAGATGACATATATCGAAACATTGGTCACACATTACTTTTTATATACAGCTTATATGCTTAAAGTAGATAAGATATTTACCATCTTCCGAAATGCAAATATTTCGATTTCTAACATATTTTATTTGCCCTTGGCCCAGGTTTTGCCAAAAAGTATATTGTTAATATTTATACTAATCGTTTTTAATTTGAGTAATTAATATGGATTTTTTCTCTCAGAAGAAGATCGTAGCTACATGTACATATAAATGTACATTAGCTACATGTACATATACATGTACATGTAAATAGAGGATTGTAACGTACAGTAACCACAGAACTTTACACTACTACTAGTCAGCCAGTTGCATAACTTGCCTTTGTCGAGTGTACTTACGCTAGACAGGGATGCATGATATACAAACAAATAATTGATACAACTTATATTTGCGATTTAATAAATATAGATATCTACAGTATTTCCCAGACTAGGCTTCTTAGTATTTCAGCCATATGTGCTGTGATTTGGTAAACAGAACTATTATGTATCTATGTGATTAGTTGTATTTACTACATTTGTATTTAATTGTCAGTAATAAATTAATTATATTGCAATATTTTAACAATTTGCTATCAAACCACTTTACTTTCAGAAATTTGGGCAGGAAAGGTCTGCTGGGACACAACAGATTGGTGCTAACAAAATGGTATTTAGCATTTCATGTGAACAGGTCATAATTTGTATTTGCTGTACCTATATATTTGATAAGATTGTAATGGATATGAATTGTAAAAAATAACAAATGAATTATAACATTTGAAGGAATTGATAATTGTATATAATTAATAAAAAGAATTATAATTAATTATATTATATTATTTAATTAATTAACATTACATGTGTCTGAAGGAATTTATAAAAGGTATCATTTGAATGTTTATTTTTTTTTATATTTAAAAGTTGAAAGTGCAAATACATTGTAAGAGAGACATGAAATGGGCTTAAATTCATTGTTTAATCATTTATTGTTGGAAGAAGCTATAATACATGTTTATATTTTCTGACAGTGTACAGCCATCATCATCCCAAGCTTATGATGAAATGAAGGAATTCTGGCAAAAAAACAAAAAGCTGAACCGACCATTGTCTCCGCATTTATCAATCTATAGGTAATGCTAAAAGTTAACTTGGTCTTAGACTTTTAGGCATGGAATATAAGTATAGACAGTTTTCAGAGTAATTCTTATTTGGCTAGTACTACTGGATAAAATGATTATAAAGTATCTTTAGGTTTATGACCTTCAGCTTCATATTCTTTATATGCCATTGGTAAATGACTAAGATGTTTTTGCTGGCCTGGTATTTGGTATGTAGGGTTGATGTCAACATCTTCAAAGCTCTTTTAAACGATTGATCTGATCTTTTTAATCAATGTTAAATATGCTAAGATCTTAATATTGCAATATATATCCAGGGTTTGCGTAGGGTGATGGTGCTCCCTAAATATGTCCCTTTCCAGGTAAAATGGGGTTCCTATAGTACCTACCGTATTTTCCCTATTAAGAGCGCCTCTAATAAGGACGCTCCCAAGTTTTTTGCTGAAAAAAATCAATTTTTGTGCCAGATTGTGACGATTTGTCTTTGCAGATGCTAAAAAATACTGTTTCACATCAATCTGATGCTTAACAGATATCCGATCAGCTAGTATAAGCACTAAATTTATTGCATTGGGCAACTTAGGACATCTTTGCCAAGTGTTTACACATAGAAACAGCTAGAACGCCATGTTCAAAATAAAACGTGTCACTTGAATGCCCCACATGCATGTATGGATGAAGACTAACTGGCAACAACATGTTAGCGATGTCTGTACAGGTTTTATGAATACTTACTGTATATCAATGATAAAGGTTCCTAAATAACAGGAATGTTATCATTTTAAAGCATTTTATTGTGTGCTCTTGTCGGTAATTCCCATCTGCCACAAAACGAAAGAAGCGATTGAAAGCACCGTCCGCCATTTTGTGTACGCATGGTAAACAAACAGGCTAACATGAAATGCCAAAATTCTGTGGAACAGACATATTTAACCAATGTTTAATACTTCTGGTGCATACATTTCTTCATAGTTATGTAATTTCAATACTTACTTGACTTCAAAACCTAAGGTGGTTATAGTAAGTTTCAGAAAAATACGAAACTAAAAGCAAGATGACTATATATAGTCTGTTTCAGAAAAAAACATCTAAAAATGGTCTCTAATAATGGCGCCCCTCCCCCTTGGCCATTTACCTGCGCCGGCGCCCTCATTAGGGAAAATATGGTATATTACATGTATTTGCATAGACTTGCAGTAAAAAAGTGGGGTCCTTTTCATTTTCTATCTATGCTTAAAAGAACAATTATATCAAAAACCAATAACTGATTAACTCAGAAACCATATATAAGCCTAAAGCCTTAGTCCTATGTAGATGTTCAGAGGGAGTGGAATTTAGGTCTGGAAATCTTAAGCCTGGCCTGTTGCTTGCTAGGTTAATTAACTACCAAATTGATTCAAATATCTGTGAGGTAATTCATATAAAACCCTCCTTTTCTGATCAGAGTTTTCTGGAATTCACTAATCATTTGTCATCCAAATAATGATGTGATTTGTTTGGAGCATAGTAAGTTTGATCTATTAATGAATTTGAATAGAACAAATAACCACAAGGTTAATGCAGTCAAAAAATGGTGAACAAATTTATGGAATAAATGCGATCAATATTGTTATATAAGATGTTTACACTCAGTTATCACTACTGTTTTCTAGTCCACAACTGACCTCCATGCTGTCTTTGGGTCACAGAGCCACCGGTATTGCTATGTCTGTTGGTGAGTACATATGTACTAAGTCACTTGAATTGCTGTATATTGAGTTTAACCAAATTTGGGTTGGTCATATACATGTTTGCTCAAGTTAATGGAATACTTTTCTTCTTTTGAAGATATGATCAAAGATCAAAATATCTTATGTTTTTGTTTTAGCATAATATATTCTTATGATTTCATGTTATGAAAACAATCACAGTTGTTTTGTAATGGTTCATACTATACAGATATTTATCTCCACTTTTCTTTGACAATAATTCCTGCTGTCCCTATAGGTTCAATGTTGACTGGGAAGATATATATCTCTTTTCTTTGACAATAATTCCTGCTGTCTGTACAAATTTCGAATTTGATATTATCTTGGGAGATACATGTATTAATAGTCTGCCCTTTCTTTGACATTAATTCCTGCTGCTCTATCATATATTAAATGTTTTTACCAACTGGTTATCTCCCTTGTTATATGTGTTCATATCTATCAGTACCTATGTGTGGCCCCAAACATTAATGATTGGTATTTCTCGATAAAAATTCCCCCCACCCCCCCCCTAAAATACTAGTATTCCCCCTGATCACTACAGATTTGTACTTTCTGAAGGAGATTATCCCCCTTGAATTTTGTGTTGAGAGTGATCCATGTGGTTGCTACATGTTGGTTATTTGATTATCTCCCCTTTTTTTTTGGTTTTGAAAGTTACGTTCGCTACTAGTCCAGTCCTGGAAGATTGATCTCCCTTGTTATTGTTTTTACAGCTATCCCTGTAGTCGCCACAGGCTTAATGTTTGCCCCAGGAGATTTTGCATCCTACCTACATGCTGTGCACCTGAGTGCTGGAACTGTAATTGCCTGTAAATACATTGTGGCTTTTCCCTTCGTCTACCATTACATCAACGGTATACGCCATCTGGTGAGTGTCACACCTGTCCTTTGTAAACATGAAGAATCTTCTTTAGGTCATCTGACCCAAAGGTCTAGGAACAGGTGAAAAGTTTTGATCAATTGCTGTTTATAGAATTGGCTAATGGTTATGAAATAAAAAGACTTGTTGTCACGGGTCTAGGACTGACTCATCCTTGATACTCCAGGGGTTCGGATCACTAGATTACCTGTTCTGATCTATGGCCTCCAGTTTTACTATGAGATAGTTCAGGGGTATAGAGATCGTAAGTGTTCGGAATCCTTGGAGTATCAAGGATGGGACCGAGTTGTCATAGGCCTTGGGGTGACATAATGTTATGAACTTTTGTTGTTGCAGGCTTGGGACTGGGCTAAAGGTTTCAGTTTAAAAGACACCTACAACAGTGGATATGTGGTACTGGCTCTCTCAGTGATTATCACAGCTTGTCTCGTGCATCTGGTGTGAAACATTCTAATTATATTATTATGGACATTCTAAGAAGATGATAGGAATATTATCTCGTATGGTATCACACATATGTTTAAGACATTTTATTTAGAGATAAGGAATTTCTTGTGTTATATTAAAAATCAAGTAACTTAAATATAAAAAAGGCCATCTAATTATATTATTATGGACATTCTAAGAAGTTGTTAATGCATGCATGCCTTAGCAAGCTGGGAAATACACACTCTAGTTATCTCCCTTGTTTTAAGAAGTCCATTCCTAGTTGCTTTTGTACTGTTCAAATGCTGTTTATAAATAAATGTACCTTCAGATCTGCAAAGATAGCTTCAAGTTTACAAACTAGTTAATGAATAATATATTTTCAATGAAAGTTTTATTCAATCTTTAATAATGTGCGGTCAACTTAAGTTGATTTAATAGACTGGACATGTTTAAGGTGAAACTATTGATAAGCATCTGATTTAACAGGAAAATGTACATATATTTGATTGTAAAGTGTGTTTTGTACAAAAGGCATAACAAACGATCATATTCAAATCATAATGTTATATGTGAATACTGCTTCCTGAATCATTAAATGAAAAGTTGAAGACTCATTCAGGTTTTGTTTTACAGGGCTTTTAATGGAGTTTGTGCTTTAGCCAGATGAGGGGTTTATTCGTTTTTGTTTTGGTCAGAAGATGGGGAAGTGGGGAGGGGGGGGGGGAGGGAGGAGGTATGGAGCTTGTGTTCTGGCTAGCTGAAGAATTAATGGATTTCATTGAAGCTCTTTGACCTCGTAGATTTAGATACCTTCTTTTCTCATCTCCATTATTATTTTTAGGTCATCTGACCTGAAGGTCATCATGCACCGTTCATCGTCATGCGCCGTCCGCCGTGCGCAAACTTTTCATTCAAACGACTTCTTCTCGATAACCAAAAGGCCCAGGATGGGATGAAGGGCTACCAAGTTTTTTCAAATCAATGACCTTGAAGTTCATTCAAGGTCACAGGGGTAAAAAAGGCTAAAACCATTTAAACAACTTCTTGTGAATAACTAAGAGGCCTAGAGACCTGATATTGGGCCCCTAACATGCTGGGATGAAGGGCTATCAAGTTTGTTCAAATCAATGACCTTGATCTTCATTCAAGGTCACAGGGGTTAAAAATGCTAAAATCTTTAAACGACTTCTTCTCAATAACCAGAAGGCCCAGGGTACTGATATTGGGTATGTAGCATGCTGAGATGAAGGGCTATCAAGGTTGTTCAAATGAATGACCTTGATCTTCATTCAAGGTCACAGGGGTCAAAAAAGCTAAAATCTTAAAAACGAATTCTCCTCAAGAATCAGAGTGCCCAGGGTACTGATATTAGGCCCGCAGCATGCGAGGATGAAGGGCTACCAAGTTTGTTCAAATTAATGACCTTGACCTCCATTTAAGCTCACAAGGGTCAAATAGGCTAAAATCTTTACACAAATTCTTGTGAATAACTAAAAGGCCTAGAGACCTGATATTGGGTCCTTGACATGCTGGGATGAAGAGCTATCAAGTTTGTTCAAATGAATGACCTTGATCTTCATTCAAGGTCACAGGGGTCAAAAAAGCTAAAATCTTTAAACGACTTCTTCTCAAGAACCAAAAGGCCCAGGATACTCATATTGGGCCTGCAGCACGCTGGGATAAAGGGCTACCAAGTTTGTTCAAATGAATGACATTGACCTTCATTTAAGCTCACAGGGGTCAAATAGGCTAAACTCTTTAAAAGACTTCTTGAGAATAACTAGGAGGCCCAGAGACCTGATATTGGGCCTGTGACCTGCCGGGATAAAGAGCTACCAAGTTTGTTCAAATCAATGACCTTGACCTTTATCCAAGGTCACAGGGGTCAAATAGGCTAAAATCTTGAAATAACTTTTTTGTGAATAACTAAGAGGCCTAGAGACCTGATATTGGGCCTGTGACATGCTGGGATGTTTTTTTTTTTTTGTTTTTTTTTTTAATGACCTTGATCTTCATTCCAGATCACAGGGGTCAAAATGGCTAAAATCTTTAAATGACTATGTTGTATTGTGCCAATAGTCAGATGACCGTTAAGGCCCATGGGCCTCTTGTTCTTGTTCCTAACTAACATCTCCCTTGACACCACCTCACATTTGTAACCTTCAGTTGTGTATTAGGCTCCTGGGTTCGAGGATAGACTCTTGCCCTGAGCACCAGACTTAGACATTATGATCAGATTCCCCTGATATCTGGTGTAGCCCGAGATACCTCTTGCTCCTAACCCCAGGAACTTAGGATCATTATGACAGATAGATGTCTGGTGTAGACTGAGATACTCTGGCCTGACACCAGACATCAAACTTAGACATTATGTCCGATTGATGCCTGGTTGTAGCCTGGTATACTCTGGCACCATGACACCAGGGTCTTGGGACTTTTACAGATAGAGGCCTGGTGTAGCCCGCGATATCTGGCCCTGACACCGGACTTGGACATTATGTCTGGTGTTGGACCGAGGTACCTCTGGCCCTGGACACCAGAATTAGACATTATTAACAGATAGAGGTTCGGGGGTAGCTCGAGATAACTCTTGCCCTAGTCACCAGACTTAGACATTATGACAGATTAGATATCTGGTGTAGCCCGAGATACTCTGGCCCTGGGACCCAGACTTAGACATTATTGGACAGTTAGAGGTCTGGTGTACGCCCGAGATTACTCTGGCCCTGACACGACTAGACATTATGACGCATTGGATGGTGTAGACGAGATTACTCTGGCCATGTCCACCAGACTTGACATTATGACAGTAGAGGCCTGGTGTAGCCCAGTGATTACTCTGGCTCCATGAACACCAAACTAAGACCAAGTAGATTAGTGTGATGTCCTGGTGTAGCCTGGATATATACTCCTTTTTATGGCCCTGTCACAGACTTAGACATTATGACAGAATAGATTTCTTGTTGTAGACCGAGATACTCTGGCCCTGACACCAGTTTTGTGTACTTAGACATTATAACAGATTAGAGGCCTGGTGTTGCCCGAGATACTCTGGCCCTGACACCAGACGTTAGACATTATGACAGATAGAGGTCTGGTGTAGCCCGAGATACTCTGGCCCTGACACCAGACTTAGACATTATAACAGATAGAGGTCTGGTGTAGCCTGAGATACTCTGGCCCTGACACCCCCCAGACTTGGACATTATAACAGATAGGTTGTTCAGGTGTAAGCCTGAGATACTCTGGCCCTAGTCACCAGACTTATGACATTATGAAGCAGATAGAGGCCTGGTGTAGCCCGAAATACTCTGGGCCCTGACACCAGACTTAGACATTATAACAGATAGAGGTCTGGTGTAGCCTTGAGATACTCTGGCCTGTCACCAGAGACTTAGACATTATGACAGATAGAGGCCTGGTGTAGCCCGAGGTATACTCTGGCCCTGTCACCAGACTTAGACGCATTATGACAGATAGAGGCCTGGTGGTAGCCCGAGATACTCTGGCCCTGACACCAGACCTTACTTAGGACATTATGACAGATAAAGGTCTGGTGTAGCCTGAGATACTCCTGGCCCTGACACCAGTGACTTAGACATTATGAACAGATAGAGGTCTGGTGTAGCCCGAGATACTCTGCCGGCCTGACACCAGACTGTAGACATTATGACAGATTAGATGTTCTGGTGTAGCCCGAGATACTCTGGCCCTGACACAGACTTAGACTCTTAGACATTATAACAGATAGAGGTCTGGTGTAGGCCTGAGATACTCTGGCCCTGACACCAGACTTAGACATTATGACAGATAGAGATGTCTTAGTGTAGCCCGAGATACTCTGGTCCCTGACACCAGGACACTTAGACATTATGACAGATAGATTGCCTGGTGTAAGCCCCTGAGATACTCTGGCCCTGTCACCAGACTTAGACATTAATATAACAGATAGAGGCCTGGTGTAGCCTGAGATACTCTGCCTCCCTGACACCAGACTTAGACATTAATGACAGATAGAGGCCTGGGTGTTAGCCCGAGATACTCTGGCCCTGTCACCAGACTTAGACATTATGACAGATAGAGGCCTGATTGTAGCCCGAGGATACTCTGGCCTGACACCAAACTTAGACATTATGGACAGATAGAGGTTCTGGTGTAGCCTGAGATACTCTGGCCTGACACCAGACTTAGACATTATGAACAGATAGAGGTCTGGTGTAGCCCGAGATACTCTGGCCCTGACACCAGACTTAGACATTATGCAACAGATAGATGTCTGGTGTAAGCCGAGATACTCTGGCCCTGACACCAGACTTAGACATTATAACAGATAGAGGTCTGGTGTAGCCCGAGATACTCTGGGCCCTGTCACCAGAGACTTAGACATTGTAACAGATAGAGGCCTGCTGGTGTAGGCCCGAGATACTCTGGCCCTGACACCAAACTTAGACATTATAACAGATAGAGGTTGGTGTAGCCCGAGATACTCTGGCCCTGACACCAGGACTTAGGGGACTTGTAACGTAGGTTGTGAGAAAGTCTGTTGTGTAACAGATAAGAGGACCTAGTTTCTAGGAGAATACTCTAGCCCACACCACAAATACACATGGTATAAAACAGGACATTTCAAACCTATTTAAAGTCCTGGACTTAGACTTTACATTATGATCAGATAGAGGCTCTGGTGTGTTACAGGAAGCACTGCTTCATGAGATATCCATCCACGAAATTAAAATATCTTTCTAATAAAAAAGACACGAACAATCTGATATGCTGATCTAACAATGTATTACCTACCAAATAAATCCTCCCCGGTCGGTATGGAAATAACGGCTTATCTATTTCTATTTTGCGGATATTGTCCACAGATGTAACATATGGGAAAACCATGGTTATTTTATGCAACACTGTTTCTTAATTATAGATTTCATGCAAGCATTTCAGATAGAACATGCTATTGTATGGCGCAGTTACAGATTTGATACATGTTTAAGTTTGGAATATACCTGTATTAGCACAGTCAGTCTGTTTAATAGTATATTGGACAAAATCCATTGTCAAACAAACACTTTTTAACTCAGTTAGAATAAGTTATTACTATTACAAACGCAGTGAGTTGAACATTTAGGTTTATTCAAAAGGGTTTTAACGGTGGTTTTGAAATATCTACTTTACAGAAAAATTATATACACTGCCCTTCATGTTAACTAATGGAGGGCAGTGAGTTATATTTTATGTCAAAAAGTAGATAATTTCACAAATAGGCAGGCGATTTATCTCTGAGAAGAAAAACTATCGAAAAAAAATCAATGATGTTAGAGGTTAGAGAAGATAGTTGATAAATAATATATACTGATGCCTGTATTAAAAAGGTTTTACAAACAGCCGGGTTCTTATTTATATTTGTTTGTGGCGTTTTTATGATATTGAATAATAATTGTTTCCTTTCGGTGATAAATCGGGCCGTACGTTTTGCATGTCTTGTAATTCTGCGATGAGTTTTTGCCTAAAATCAAGCTGATATAAAATGTATATGCCTAGCTAACCGGTATCAGACTAGATCGGATATCAAATGACGACTTTTTCTCTACATTATCATCCCTATTTCTGTGCCATGTAGTCGTCAAATGAACTATTCCGTTTTAAACCCCTTTCCTTTCAATTCATTAATATTTAATAAGTTGCCTTTTTAATTTACACTAAACGTGTGTTAGTACGAATCCAACGCCTCTAATGATAAATTAGAACTTGTATGCGATAGCCCCAGCAGGCACATGGACGTCGACCACATGACGTCATGTAGATGTTCAGATGGATATATGAATCCAACGTCAGATCCAAGATAGATGTGAATGATGTTTAGACTTTAAGAATTCTTACCTGTATTGACGTTATAATCTGACGTCATTACAAGACACATAAATTACTTCGAAATTCATTTGACTTTTCGTTACGCATGTTGAAGATGTTCCACCGCTGACAATCTAATTAAAATTAGACTTGTAATTCCGCTACCTCAACTACGATACTCTACGTTAGAGTAGGTCCGGAAATTACAGGTCTAATTTTAATTAGATTGCACCGCTGACAAATGGTATGTTTTTTTCGCTACCAAACAAACAGGAGCAGGACTGTTTAGTATTTTTCTTCAACCACCATTAAGTGTTATTTGAGCTTCTAATTTACTTCAAGAAAAAATATTGAAAATAATTTCACTTCAAGCATTAAAAATAAATTGAAAAAACTTAAAAAAAAATCCGTGGCACTATGTCTATATGGAAATGAAGTTTTTGATAGCGCATGCATCAAAAGCATAATGAATTATTACACGAACCCTTTTTTATTATATTAATAAGACATAGATATTCACGTTATGTTAAATCCGCATTACGTATTCTATAATGATGAGAATTGGTTTAGGCGTCTTGTCGGCTCGGTGGCACCACTCGGTGTAAAGCACATTGCGAAGACATTAACCTTTATGTATTATAAATATATGCCATAGTATATAATATGGACCAATCAAACATAACCCTATTCATTGAATATTCTTTATTGTTTATCGTATATGATGTACTATGATATTAATATATAATGAATTTATAAATATTATTCATATGTGGTTTTTCAAATATTCATTAGTGGAATTTCACATTGAATCATTTCTTATAAACGGGATGGTAATTTTATAGATAAATAAATGTATTTGAAATAATAAGAGAATATTATAAGAATAAAAAGATTATGAGTAACACACATTCTCAAAATTACGATATATGAACGTCTTGTAAATGTATTAATAGTGCATGTTCCCAGATTAGTTAGTATGAGACATTGTGACCGGTTTGGACTATTTAAGGTTTTTTCTCATTGTTAAATGTAGGTCGATTACGGTACAAAATTGGAGTAAAAAATTACAGCTTCAATATTGAAAGTTTTAGAATAAATTTTACTGTAAATGGTACATAAATGCATGTTTCCGCTTACTCAGATTACAATATTGCACGATTTAAATGTTGAACATAAAATATACAACGGGATGCTAAATTCCAAGCTCAGCGTTGACGATGCTACTTTAGGTGAGAAACCAATTGAATACACAATGTATTGGATTTGTAATCAAGGGAATGATAAAGTTATATATATCACAAATTGAAACAACAACTCATAATAGTTACAAAACAATAACATTCAGTGGTTCAACGATAACCATATTAACTATAGAATGGATGTTTCATACTAAATAAATTGTGTGTTATACATTAAGTAGCACATTATAAGGTGTTTCATCATTATTGTTTGAAAAAACGTTGCATACAAGATATCCCATTGAGGCTTTGCCTTTTTATGAGAAAGATGAAATAAGATCTTTTTTTTTTTTTTTTTTTTTTTTTTTTCTATTAAAATGTTTATTCACAACTGGTTTCTACATAGGGGTATGTACTAAACAATTTCATCAAAATTCTAGATGTATATAATCATATATGACTTTTCTGCTTTTCCAGTACTAAACGAAGAATACACATAATTCGTACCAAGGAGAACATATAAATAGTGTAATAATCTATATGTAGTGCACTAAACCCATACGTAGTACACAAAACCCATACGCAGTGCAATAACCTTTAGTTAGTGCAATATCCTAAACGTACGAGCAATAATGAGCGAGAATGATTCCCTCTAGGATGGTGCCTGATTGACCAGGATGTTTTCAGATCATTGCAAAAATAGAGTATGCTTAACTCTTACCTAAAAAAGGAAAACTATGAATGAAATTTGAGAAAGTCCCCTTCTGTAGTATTTACTGAGTAAAAAAAGATAAGACGAATTGCTAACGAAGATCGACCACAGACGGAAAACGATTTAAAAAGTGCACCACCTGTTGGTACTTGGCTTAAAAAGAGATATTTTGGTAAAAAAATGACACAGACATCATGATGATGATTTATGTTTTACCTATCACTGAAAAGAAAAAAGTCAATATGCTGACGTTCTATCAAAAGATTTAAATATAAATATAAACTTTATTTATTTTACATCGATTACGAAACAAGTTATACAACTTATGCAAATCACTCTCGATGGCCCAATTATAAGCGCGCGAGGGCTGTTAGCGTGGAAGGTAACCGGAGTGCCCGGAGAAAACTCAAGTGATCGGGCAGGTGACCCTTAACCTTTTCACGGGGGATCGAACCCCGGCCAGCTAGGTGAAAAGCTAGTGGCTTAACCACTACACCACCCGATCATCCTCAAAAGTTTTTGTATCATATTGAAGATATTGCAAATAGTAACAAACATTGATATAACAGATAATTTGTGATATGAACGAAATCATACAAAATAACAATTAATGAGATCTTAGTGTGGAAATATTGGCATACAAATACCGACACAAAGTACATATTAACAATAATATTAAAATGTAAAATATAAATTGCTTTTAAAGATCATAAGTAATGTATGAACAAAACATGAGGAGCAATATTTAGCATCAACATTATGGCCACATCGAATATAACATATGATTCTAATAGCATATGACGTAAAGAAGAGCGATACAACAAAAAAGCCAAGATATGAGTGCATCATTATCATGGCGTATAATGTTTAACCAACCAACATAAGCACAAAATATTTCTTTGTGAAATATGTAAGTGACAAGTTAAAACTTCGGACTAACACATGATCATGGATGGGTAAAACGTCCCTTTACTATCAAAGCGCTAGAACATTAAATTCCTGTTTGATACCCTATATGTAAAAAATAATACCGGGTTATCGCTTTACATGTACATTTAATATATAGGTAAGTAATACCGGTCTATTCCATTACAAGTATATGTAATAGGTAAATAATACCGGACTATTCCATATAATATCTACATGATCCATGAATTACCAAACCAGAAAAGACATGAATAACCCATCTATGAGATAAAAGTAAAAGATACCCTTTATAACCGTCTATCTATCTCTTACATGTAGATGTACAATGTATATTACCAAACCATAGGGATTTTAATTTACTTTCCATCCACACTCCTTTCAGGCATATAACTTAACACTACAATAACACCAAGGAAAACGACACGTCTAACAAGTACCACACAGTGAAACAGAATATCGAAACAATAATTCATACCCTGAATCATATACTAGTAAAAGCATTGATAATATCTGAAAATCAATAAAGGTTTTACATCGAAAGTAAAAACATAACACATATCGATTAATAAGGCCACAAAAATGACTTGAACAAAGAAAAAAAATTGAAAACTATATTTTACACCAAAAATCTGCCACAAGCTGCGAGAAAAATCAATAAAAATAATTAAGCGATTATGAACATAATAATATATTATCATCCTAAGTTGCAGTTAATATGATGGCAAAGACAATTAATAAAATAAAAAAAGTAAAAAAACATGTCACAGCGACAAAGTTAGAGGCAATAAATAAAAAAAAAATATATTTAAAACCCAGATTTTACTGTAGGATTAAAACTGTAATGTTATCAATAAAGGTGCTACATGTACACTGCTGACGAATGCTAATTGTTATCTATTAAAATACAAGAGCAGGATCAAAAGTTACTCACTTTACAACATTACCATCGTTGACAAATTTGGGCTTCTTAATATTTTACTTCTGATGAAAAGTATTTAAGATAATCAATTGCATTTCAAAATAGTCTGTGGCACTGAATGCCCTGTATGGAATGAGATATTGACTGCACAGACACGATTTTACATCAATAGGTATCCCAATGATAAATACTGTTTTTGCTCTGTCGGCGGTTGGGCATCTTAAATAGTATTGGTAACATCAGCGACAATGAAGTATTTCATTAATTGTGACTAAATCACTGTAAACAACTAACTGCAGACTGAATTATGGATATACATGTATTGTAATCAAAGAAATGTATTGCATAGTACCTGCTGATGAGGAAAATAACTAGTCAGAGATGATCTGATATAATGTACATGTATAAGGAAACTTATTTCTCTGACACATCTCCGTACTAAGGCAATACCATCGAGATATATTCTTAACGCAGATTAGCTTTCCGTTAACTATATTACAAAACAATTTCATAGAAAATACTTGTACAAGTTAACTTATCAATGATCGTTTACAAAAAATTGAATATAATCATAATTAATCGAACAACTATTATTTATGCAATGCTTAGTACAGACACAAGGAAAATTTAAACTAATTTAATAATATGGGAAACAGGCGCAATAATGATATCATGTTACCCTGGCCTATTCTCAGGTAAAATAATTGAGGGATATTTACATTTATCACATAATATGGACATACATATTGGTCTGCCATTGATGATATTATCTTAACCGTTAAGAGTCATAAACATAGCATATATAAAAGCATCCCATTGTTTTTTAACATTAAATACTCTGATAAAATGTGTAACAGCTTCACTTTACAGCATCGACTCAGTTGTCCACAGTACACAGCATAAACATATATGCATATATGTTTCTGTACAGATCTAGAGGAACCCATTAGTACAACAGAACGACGATTATAGTCATCTTCGTCATGTTGATAACGACTACAAATAAGCAGCTGTGTTTGATCCTTGGAAAATATAATCAAGTTTTGCAGCAAAAAATTAATTAGGATAAAGTTTTAAAAAATATATCAATATTGCCAGGTTTTACACATTACACTTTAAGATGTGTAAAATAACGTCATTTTTGTGAAAATATCATGAGGAATCGCATTAGCTGGCACATACATGATAATCTTTTGTTGAATTATAAAATATTATCAAATTTTTTTAACGTTGACATCACCATAAGAAATATATTTCAATATTTCTAATCACAATATCGTCATTTCTGCACATATGTAGCTATGTTAAACTTCAGCTGTGTCACCCTATTCCTGGTCCATTAGAAAGTGCATCTTTAGTTCTCATATGACCACTCTTGGGTTTCCCAGGTTCCTGCAGTAAGTATTTTAAGACTTCTGCTGAGTTCTAACAATAGCTTTTCATTTGTGTATATACCATAATAAGATGGCCTTTCAAAGTCATTTTAAATCACATTTCCATTCTCTGAGTAACTGATACATGCAGCCACGAATATGTTTTCATTAATATGTAACTCATCAAAATTCTTTCTTTCTCTTTATCACCTTTCAATATATATAAGTATACCGTTTTGTTGATTAAATTTGTGAATGTCTTGAGTATCAAAGTAAACAGAGATATTTCTAGTAAATAATCTAGTGAAAGATACTATAAAAACGATTTCAGGATAGAAATACCATACTAACCATACATAATGAAGCCGCCATCTACTGACTCTTGGATAAATAACTAATGTGAACAATATTATTTGGATTGTCCCAAGCTAATCGCTGTGTTTGATCCAAATTGTGGCTAGATAAGCCCTAAGGACCTTTTGTTGATTATAACATGAATTTCAGAATATTTGTTTAAAGATAATCCATGTAGACTACTGCCATACCATTTAGTAGTCGACGATATTCCCACTTATGCCTGAAAGCGTTGAGCAATCAGAAACCCATCTGGATTACTGCCAGGCCTTCTATAGTCGGAGTTAGCGTAATACCAGTTACCGTCCCCTTGGAATAGCATATAATCAAGTTTTGCAGCAAAAAATTAATTAGGATAAAGTTTTAAAAAATATATCAATATTCCCAGGTTTTACACATTACACTTTAAGATGTGTAAAATAACGTCATTTTTGTGAAAATATCATGAGGAATCGCATTAGCTGGCACATACATGATAATCTTTTGTTGAATTATAAAATATTATCAATTTTTTTTAACGTTGACATCACCATAAGAAATATATTTCAATATTTCTAATCACAATATCGTCATTTCTGCACATATGTAGCTATGTTAAACTTCAGCTGTGTCACCCTATTCCTGGTCCATTAGAAAGTGCATCTTTGCATCTTTAGCTCTCATATGACCACTCTTGGGTTTCCCAGGTTCCTGCAGTATTTTAAGACTTCTGCTGAGTTCTAACAATAGCTTTTCATTTGTGTATATACCATAATAAGATGGCCTTTCAAAGTCATTTTAAATCACATTTCCATTCTCAGAGTAACTGATACATGCAGCTACGAATATGTTTTCATTAATATGTAACTCATCAAAATTCTTTCTTTCTCTTTATCACCTTTCAATATATATAAGTATACCGTTTTGTTGATTAAATTTGTGAATGTCTTGAGTATCAAAGTATACAGAGATATTTCTAGTAAATAATCTAGTGAAAGATACTATAAAAACGATTTCAGGATAGAAATACCATACTAACCATACATAATGAAGCCGCCATCTACTGACTCTTGGATAAATAACTAATGTGAACAATATTATTTGGATGTCCCATGTCTGTGACTACTTCATCCTCCTCTCTAATCGTTAACTAACAGACCAATGCTCTTGTCATTTCTTACCAAGCCAGTTCTATGTTGAGGAAACTCTCTTGTTCCACACATATAACTTTGTTCCTTTTATGAATCATACAATATTCAAATTGTGGCTAGATAAGCCCTAAGGACCTTTTGTTGATTATAACATGAATTTCAGAATATTTGTTTAAAGATAATCCATGTAGACTACTGCCATACCATTTAGTAGTCGACGATATTCCCACTTATGCCTGAAAGCGTTGAGCAATCAGAACCCATCTGGATTACTGCCAGGCCTTCTATAGTCGGAGTTAGCGTAATACCAGTTACCGTCCCCAGTTATAGCATTGACTACAGCGAAAGAACTGGATAGTGTTACATTGTGTCCTAATTCCCTCAGTCCATCGATATAATACTGAAAAAACCCAAAGAAGTTGAGCAGTTTCACAAAGCACACACAAATATTTCAGTAAATGTATGAAAATGAATATTTTACCAGGTAACAGAAAAAAGCATCTTATTCAAAATAACATGTATTAGAATTGTATAAAAGTATAGATTTCAATTCTCGAACATTTTCCGAATCATCACCAAAATTTTATCTTCATTTGCACAAAACATTAAACCACAAATGCTTACTATTTAGGTGCAAATGGTTGTAATGTCCACCAATGCTTTACTTACTAACAAAGGTACAAGAACTCTAAAACAAGAATGATAATATATGGCTGAGGATCTATACCTGAGGAAAGCGTGCCTCGTGGGATATCTCCGGAGGAAGCAGCTGATGGTGTATCCGGGGATAGTCCACAGCCTCCTTAACATTGTCACCAAACCATAACGAATTTATCATTACCTGAAAAAAAAGTAGGTAAATTTTTTTTCCTGGGGTATTTTCACTGATTCATTTCATTATGTTTACTAGTCCCAATTCGTCACATTTGAGTGGCTCATTTCATTGACAGAAGGTGTGTTCTTCCATCCATCCATTATTGAGGTCGGGGTAAAGGATGTTATAGCTACCATCAAAGGTACATACATGTCTAATTATCAAATCTCAACATTAAAATGAACATAGATATCTTAATAATCTACCAAATATCATTATTACAAAGAAACATACATCATGACATCATTTAAACCAATTACCACAAAATCTCTCCAATACAATGAAATTCAAAGTAAGCATTATTATTTTATCTAATATTACATCATCGTCTCACCATTAACAGGAATCAAGGTGTCGATAATACATAATCAACTACTGTCAAATTTCATCATTATAAAGGAACATAGATGATGACATCACTTTTATAATCTACATCATACTGTGCTATTTAATGGGAATAAAGCTGTCGACACCACTTAAAACAGCATACAGAACACTAGAACTACTTACATATGCTGTAGCAGTTGTGATACGTGTGCCTCCTGCAGCCCCCGAGACCATTTTGATTTTATTGTCCTTTGTTATTAGGATAGCAGGACACATTGAGGACACAGGTCGTTTACCAGGCCGAATAAAATTACTTGGTGACGGGGCGACACCAAAATAATTAGTTACATTAGGGGTAGAGAAGTCATCCATCTCATCATTAAATAGAATACCCGTCCTGGATCCCATCACTCCCGAACCAAACCTATACCAAGGAAAGAACATAGCCTAGTATAATCAGCCAATATTATCATAGACACGTTAAAGTTAAAATAAAATTTGGCTTGAAAGTTTTTATACTTATTTTTTTTTTTTGCTTATCAACTCTCACAGAAATATTTTATGAAATATAATATAATTTAATTAACATAATATAATCATTTAGTACAAGTTTCTGAAACAATTACTACTCAAGAGTCCTATATCCAACATCATCCAAAACCATACTCTTCTTTATTCATGTCTCTCTCGTTTAAGGTACTAAAACCATAACCATGTCATCCTAGCCCTTTTTCCTCTTAAGATCTCCAAAACAGCGTAAGAGACCTCCAAACAATATTTGTTATCCAGAGTAAAAGACCTCCAAACAATAATTGTTATCCAGAGTAAAAGAGCTCCAAACAATATTTGTTATCCAGAGTAAGATAGATCTCCAAACAATATTTGTTATCCAGAGTAAGAGACCTCCAAACGATATTTGTTATCCAGAGGCCCTTCTTTCAGAAGATCTCCAAACCATGTCCTACCACATCCTAAGGTCTTTTCCTTCCTTAGCACCCCAAACCATACTCTTGTTTACATATCCAGATTTTAATCCCTTATAATAATGTCCAAAAAATATAACCTTCCATATCCTGTTTCCAACACCCTGTAAATCCACACACATTCCCCCTAAAGATTCTTCATTCGGAGACCCCTCCCTCCACCAGCCCCTCCACTCCAGCCACCTCCTTCCTGACCACTCACCTGAGATTAACAGTGGTGGTGACAGCCACAGCCAGACCGTCATTCCCTACGACTGATACATGTGCGGTGCTGGTTTTATACTTGTCATAATAGGTAGGTCCATAGTAAGGCCAGTCGTGGGTGGCGTTGTCCCATATCAGTCTACGTATGGCATCAGCATAATGCATAGACGTCAGATTGGCAACAAGCTAAAGAAGAAAACAGAAATTCAAAATGTGTTTTCAAAATGGCGGCTATGGTGGTCATCTTGGATTTCAGATCAACCTGAAAAATAACAACACTTTGTCGGGACCATGTCAAGATCATTTCAGGTAAATTTCAGCCAAATAGCAGTTTCAGCTAAATTGCACTGGTACAACTAGAGAAAGAGTTTAAATTGTGAAAAGTTTATGCACTTCAGACGGGGCACAGCAGAACAATCTGCAACTTTAAGCACTAGTCCGATGCCCATGACTAGTAATTTTACCGTCAGACTAGTGCCAATTGTAATGAACTAGTCCGATTGGACTAGTGGCTCCCCATTCGATTGATATCGTTAAATGCTACATTTACAAGAATGGTGGTCAATTGCATTTTTCAACACATTTTGAGTGCATACTTTCCGCGATTATTTCAGTCCGGATGCATCATTTTGTGAGAATTTGTGTTCACGAAAGCATCCAGACTGCAATTTGGTTAAAAAATTGTAAACTGATCATGACTGAATTTGAAGCGCTGAAGCTAAACAGCTGTATATTTAGACTAGTGATTAAATAGTCGGACTAGTAAAATTTTGGGGTTTACAAAGGTACAAGGTTGGGTCCAAATGACTAGCAGTAAAAAAAATTAGCGTCACAGACGGGCAGAAGTTGACAGACAAAACATGATGACTATAAAAACTAATAACCGAAATTCATCCAACAGAGCATGTTATGACTTGTTAATTCTAATAAGACATGAACCAGTCAAATTAAATAATACACAGCCATCACAATGTACTGCATTATATACTTACCCCATCTACATGCTTGACATATTTCGGATCCCCCATGTCTGTACGCTTGGCGTAAGCGAACTTGAAAGCTTCAGTAATGCGATGGTAGGCTAAAAGTTTATCTTCTTTGTTCAATTTCTTTCCTGGGGTAATCTGGTAACCTAGGAAACACATTAAATAGCAAAATGTTTGACATTGAAAAATATTGGAATTGTTTTCCTGTGTATATTGTAAACAATAATAAAAGACACTCGTAACATATATATATATAATTTAAATACACATATTATATAATTGATAATGGAATTCACTATCAGGCAAAGGTCACAGTTATTCATCACCAAGAAAAAAAATATCATGTTATTATACAATGAATTGTTAAAGGGAAAATTCAGTCTTAAGAGAACATTTAAATTTGTACATATATCGTAAAAAGCCCAGTTGTAATGGAAATTAGACCAGTCTGTTTTACTGTGACATGCCAGAAAAGCCCATGGTGGTGAAATGCGTGTGAAATGCTCAAACTCGTTCGCTGTCCGCCTTTACACATTGTGGTCAAACATCTTGTATCCCGAACCCTGTCCCTTGCTTGTAGAGTAATCCAACTTTTGTCTAGAACTGCTCAAATCACTCTGACAGTAATGTGTTCACCTTATCAGGTGAATTGTCTTGCCTAAAAAATCATTTGATCACCTCCACAGTGGTTATGTATTGCATTTGTTTAACATGTGTGACTTTGGCTCGGATATGGGTACAGCGTACATACTGTACCTGCTTAATCGTATTGATAAACGATTTGTAATTACGACGGTATCAATTAAAATACTAAACAATGGCGTGGAATTTGTCAATATTTCATGTTATGCGTTTTATAAGAAATGTAGAACAATAAATTTATGCCATATTTTGCTTCTTGGTTACGTAAAAGAATTAGCATGAGTGAATTGTCCCTTTAAACAAATCATGTCAAATAAATCCTATTTATTAGTCTGGTTTGAAATGCAGAAGTTTGACCTCACACATACTTCAACCTCTGACATTTAGACGATTGACCTCATACTTACCTCAACCTCTGACACTAAGATGCTTGACCCCATGGGAACCACACTGTCTGACACTATGAGAGGTTTGATCCTATACTGACTGTTTGACCCCATAATGACCTCAATCTTCGGACACACTGAGAGGTTTGACAATTAGAAAAATAAGCAAAAATTGACTCCCAAAGTTTTAATTTTGAATCACACAATGCCATACAATGATGCTATTGATACCATTAACGCTATCCAATACAAGGTTCCTATAGATATATGAAAATAGTAGCCTAATTGACCTTTTTGACCTCGCATCTATTGCCGTTTAAGGCCCCGGGCGTCAGCCCTATCATTTGTACAATTTCAAATCCCAACCCTATTAGGATGCTACCATTGCATTATAAGTGCTCTTCCATTCTTAGTTGCAGAGAAGAAGTCGTTTATATGGAAATAGCCAAATTGACCCCTTTTTGAACCCCACCCTTCAGGCCCCAGGGGGGTTAGCCCCATCATTTGCAAAATTTTGAATCCCAAACCCTATAAGGATGTAACCATTGCATTTATGAGCACAATCCCATGTTAAGTTGCAGAGAAAAAGTCATTTATATGGAAATTGACCACTTTGACCCCGCCCCTCAAGCCCCCGGGGGTCAGCCCTACCATTTGCTCAATTTTGAATCCCTAGCCTACAAGGATGCTACCATTGCATTATGGGTGCTATACCATGCTTAGTTTCAGAGAAGAAATCGTTTATATGGAAATAGCCAAAATAACCCCTTTTGACCCCCGCCCCTCAGTGCCCCCGGGGGGTCAGCCCCATCATTTGCACAATTTGGAATCCCCACCCTATAAGGATGCTACCATTGCATTATGGGTGCTATCCCATGCTTGGTTTCAGAGAAGAAGTCGTTTATATGAAAATAGCCAAATTAACCCCTTTTGACCCCGCCCCTCAGGCCCCCGGGGGGTCAGCCCTATCATTTGCATAATTTTGAATCCCCACCCTATAAGGATGCTACCATTGCATTATGGGTGCTATCCCATGCTTGGTTTCAGAGAAGAAGTCGTTTATATGAAAATAGCCAAATTGACCCCTTTTGACCCCGCCCCTCAGACCCCCCGGGGGTCAGCCCCATCATTTGTACAATTTTGAATCCCCACCCTATAACCATACTACAATTGCATTATGAGTGCTATCTCATGCTTAGTTCCATAGAAGAAGTCGTTTATATGGAAATAGCCAAATTGACCCCATTTGACCCCGCCCCTCAGGCCCCCGGGGGGTCAGCCCCATCATTTGTACAATTTTGAATCCCCACCCTATAAGGATGCTACCATTGCATTATGGGTGCTATCCCATGCTTGGTTTCAGAGAAGAAGTCGTTTATATGGAAATAGCCAAATTGACCCCTTTTGGCCCCGCCCCTCAGGCCCCCGGGGGTCAGCCCCATCATTTGTACAATTTTCAGTTAGTAGCCCATAAGGATGCTACTAGTCAAATTTTGTTGAAATCTGACCAGCGGTTATGGAGAAGAAGTCGATTGTTGACGGACGCCGGACGACGGACGACAGACGCCGGACGCTGCGGGTAATCCCATAAGCTCACCTCGGTCCTTTGGACCAGGTGAGCTAAAAATTAACTCAATAGCTCAACAAAATAATGTGTATACATGATATATGAAGCACACATTTTAACTGAAGAACAAATGCAATGACCCTTGAGATGGAGTATGAGATAATGAGCACTTTAACCACAGAAAAAAATGAAATGACCTTGGACATTGTTGATGAGATAAAGACAACACTTTTGACTTTAATAACAGAAAGAATCACATATTTTATCTTGAGAACTGATGGTCAGTGTCTTGGAGATGCAGGTGAGGTACAGTGCTCTGGCCTGTGACATAGAAGCCTAAGGAATGACCTTGTTTTGCTATTTTAGACACAGAGAATGCATCTGATCTTGAAAGCCAATGGAATGCTCTCTGAAATGTTGTATAACATATATGCCGTACCTTTGTCTTTAAGATCCAGTAGAATATCTTTAGATAGGTTACCAGTATAGAAACTTTCTGCCCCTTCTGTTGCTATGGTTTTAAGTGTTTTCCCTAACGCTGGTAGTTTCATTATCTCCCCAGCCTTATAGAGGTCACCAGTGGCGGGATTTGTATATGTCTTGCTGTAAAAATGAAACAGAATGAATACAGATATTGGAAAACATACTAAAGCTTACCAAACTCAAACAAGATTACACTAGACAAAAGGTTACATTTTCTGCAGTGAAATATAAGATTTTATGGTGAACATTATCAAAGCAATATATTTCACTCCAGTGAAAATATCAATTTTGAATAGTTTTAGAATATTTGATAAGATAATCCTCTAAGTGTAAGTACTTACATAGTATCAGGATCCTTTGAGAGTTTGTTTCTTTCCTTAATAAAATAATCTTCTAAGTGTTTTGGCACTGGGAACCCATCCTCACAGAGTTTAATGGACGGATTAAATATGGCTGACCACGGCAGGCGGCCAAACTTTTCATGGGCTTCCTTGTACCCCTTGATTTCTGATGGAACTGCAATTGACTTTCCTCCTAAGAAATAACAAAATAGCAAAACAAAAATGATGATGGAACTTCAGTCAACTGTCCTCCTGTACATTAACAAAAAATATTGGCAGGAATAAAATGTATCATCTTAAAGATGCTCCACCGCCGACAAATGGTATTTTTTCACTACCAATAACAGGAACAGATGATTTAGTAATTTTCTTAAGTTAAAAACGTTACTTACATTACACCATTACCACCATTGAAAAGTCTGAGCTTCTAATTTTACTTCAAGTTGAAAATATGAAAAATAATTAATTGCATCCCGAAAAAATTCTGTGGCACTATATCCTTTATGGAATAAAGTACTGATTGCGAATGCATCAAAAGCAAAAAAACGGTAGATTATTTTTATATTATTTTTTTGTGTTAATAAGACATATATATACACGATTAAACACCAATTATTGTTCAAATAATGAATATCATTTATGCTCTGTCTGCGGTGGAGCATCTTAAAGAATGCATATTACTGCTGCACTACACACAAGAGATTTTGAGGCCTTAATAGTTTTTTGAGATGTTATAATACAGATTATTATAATATTTTCATCACCTTTGACCCAGCGTACAAATAAGCACCAAAGATTTTGCTCATGTGTGCATAGTATCAAATTTTTAAACATACAGATAAAATATTTGACAAAAAAACAATGAATTTATAGAAAATCTCATCATAGAGAGTTATTGATAATATAATACCTGTAAGGTGAAAGTAAATGTGGCTTTGACCTCTCCTGACTTACATAAACATCTATATTCCACTTACCTACTTCTGACTCCCCTGGTTTATTGACATACATGTCCTCTGAGGCAGCTAGTGGAGCGACTTCGCGGGCGTCGATGGCAGTTCCCTGCTGACTTGTTTTGTTGTACACAACCATGAAGAATCCGCCTCCAATTCCACTGCTCTGAGGCTGTATGACAGAGTAACACACCTGAACGGCTAGAGCAGCGTCCACAGAACTGCCGCCTTGATCCTGCAGTATTTTTCTGTAAAATTCAAATATTGTTGATATACAGAAACACTTAAATTGTTATCAATATGATACAAATGCACAGTCATTCCTTTAAACATTGCTAGACTATGACTGTTTAAATACCTTGCTCTAATTATACTAATCTTAACCCAAATGAGCAGCCATTCTTCATTTAACTAATTTGAACAGACTAACATTGAAAAGAGTTATTGAATTTCAATGAATATACACTCCTCTGTAAAATAAAGTCAATGTTTTAGTAACTCTATAATGTATATTCAATACAGATTTACAGCTTTTTAGTCTTACTTTCTACATCATTACACTATATCATAAAATGATAATTAGGCAATTTTCTATTTTAAAATCTTACCTCCCAATTTCAGAACAAATTGAATGATCAGTAGCCAGTGCAGCATGTTTATATTTTCCAAGGACAGAAGGGGACGGGTGTGGCTTGGGAGTTCCAGGTTTTGTACCATTTGTCAGGAAAAACAAACCAACAGCCAGAGCTATGATCACCAGGACAGCAAATACAACAAACACACAAAACTGTGTTCTGTAAAACAAAAGATATGGTCTCCCTTAGATGTATCAACACTAGTTATGTCCTTTAGATGAACCATATGCACTTCACTACAGTACGTGATCTGTAACAAGAGGAGTTATTTCCCTTAGATGCGATTAGATTTAAATAACAAGAGACAACAAAACATAAAACTGCAATATGCGAGTGGACAGTAAAGAGATGGGTTGGTATCTCGGTTCAGCATATCATATTATTATTATTATAGCAAATTGACTTATATCAGAAACATGCATACAGTACAGAGATTGACAATTCAGCAGCAACTACAGTCGGCATTACATATATATATGTGCTTAAAGGTTTTTTCTGTACACTTCTAAACTGTTATAAACATATGAGGATTACTTTGATAAGGAATAAAAGTTCAGAAGTTTTCAAATTGTCCTTAACAGCCCAAGAATGTGCATTCTGGTTTTTTGAAAACCAGACCTTCAAATCCGGAAGTGTATTTTGTTTTATTAATATATATGAGTTAAAATATTATTTCTTCTTTCCAATATCGTACTCAAACCATCTGAAAATTACCAGTATAGAAACTTTTATAACATATCAGAGTCGTTCTGCTGTATTTAACTATTTAAAGATGCTCCATCGCTGACAGAACATAAATGATATTCTTCATTTGAACAATGATTGGTGTTTAATCCTGTATATATATGTCTAATTAACACAGAAAATGATATGAAATAATTTATTTTGCCTTTGGTGCATGCGCAATCAGTACTTCATTCCATATAGGATATAGTGCCACAGATTTTTTTCGGGATGCAAGTAATTATTTTTCATATGTTTAACTTGAAGTAAAATTAGAAGCTCGACCTTTTCAATGGTGATAATGGTGTAAAGTAAGTATTTTTTGTAATGGAAGAAAAATACTAAATGGTCGGCTCCCGTTTTAGATAGTGAAAAAAACACCATTTGTCAGAGGTGGAGCATCTTTAAGAGTTTATCGGAAAAACCCTAGAGACATACAGAGGTACATCTGCTGATCGTAAAAATAGAGGAGTTGCCAATCTCTAGGTATATATGTTTCTGAATATACATAGTGTTAGTCAAGTGATACTTTTTAAGTGTATTGTTTTGATAAGATACATTTTTTACAAATGCAGTGAAATGAAAAAAATGTGTGTGTGGCTCAGGAATTCTTGTCATAAGCCATTTGGGAGACTATTAACTTTCTTTTGAGAATTTAGGTAAGATACATAGTATTGCTGTTTACTGAAATGCTTGGTTATTATAATATTTATAATGTGCATTAAACTTTGCTTTGATTATCACTATCTATTAGCTAATATCTATTTTATGAAATTCAATGCATTTTTTTTTTTTTTTGCTTTCCCTAGTTATGAAAATGTAATGTGTTACCTTTTTTTAGTTGAAACCTCTGTTCCATCAGGATGGTCATAACACAATTGAGTTGTTTCATCCATAAAAACTGATGACAAATAAAACAACAACCTGTCCACAATGCACGCTTCAGAACTCAAATGACATGAGCATCACAGAGATTAAATGAGCTGTTCTCTGTTAGAACATTGCTCCCTTTAGTTATTGATAGTGTGTCTAAAATGATGCATGCAATGGAACCGTTTAATGCTTGTTGTTGTCGTCGTCGGAATAACAAATGTCCTTTCTGCTGTAAAAAGGACAGTATCCTGCATTTGCATATCTTAATTGCATATCAAAAGATTATAATGGTATACAGAAAAGATATACATGCACACTGTACTTGTTTAAACATGTATATGTGCAAAACACCAACAAAATGTAAATCAGTACACATAAAAAGAAACATAAACACAACTGTTACTCGTGCATTATATACTGCAGGTGTAATATATGAAATATATATAGGGAGAGGGTAACAAAAAAGGAAGAAAGGAAGGGAAGAAAGGAAAAGGGACTTTGTTCCTAAAGAGTGTTTAGACGCCATGCAAAACATTTGAATGGTAATGCAAAAGTTTATATTTTTCTTCTTTTTTGTATTTTTTTTTCAGAATAAATCTCAAAAAACGCACCTGTATAGGCACGCGGGTGCGGACTATACGCCCTAAAATACAGTACTAAATTTGAAATATGAGAATCTGGAATTTACTAACATTTCAAAAATAGAAAAAAAGTTTAGGTTTACAAATTATGTACAAGTACGGGGTGTGGAAAAAAACATTGTATATTGTACATGCTGTCTTTTTTTTTTTATAATATACTTTTGTTCCATGACTGTACTTACCTGGACGTCTTGTCCTTCTTTGTCACCCTTTTTCTGATGTCCTCCTCGTCATAATAACTAACAAACTCGGAATCATTGTCAAGAAGCAATGGTTCCCGTTGTTCTGGCTCACTTGACATAGGCCTACCAGCTGTTCGTATTTTCGACATATTCAATTCCTCTTTACCAAACAGCACGTAAATGAAACTTCGCAAATTCTCTGTCAAATTACACGTGTCTTTCCATTAATGATACGTATCACTACCCGTATGCATAGTCATTGTTTAGGTCCAGTTTTTCACCCGAATCACATTCACAACTTTGTTGACATTTCCAAGCAGATACCTTGACCTATCATCTTTGTTAATCTGACGCTTGAATATTAAACACCGCGTGGGCTACATCAGCGTGACAACAAGCGACAAGTGGAGAGCACGGACGAGCCCCGTTTTTGGCCGAATCATACGAGCGCTTTGTGAAACTATGAAATTAGGTAGGCCTAACCATTACACTATGACCTAATATAAGCTATTTGAGAACGGGACCTCATTCCAAATAGTGATATTCCCATGAACGAGGTTAAGCTTGAATCTGGCAAGGGACCTGCAGAACTCTGCCACTACTCTGAGGCGACATAGGCGAATAAAACAGCATAGAGAAAATCCAATTCCAGCAACTACACATCATATACAGAAGAGCTCCCGAAGTGTGGTGCTCGGGTCGTGGTATCCTAATTTTAGTCACCTTTTACGATCATGCAATGGAGACCACCTCCATGGTGACCGCCTAATATACCTACGGCCCAATAGTCCGAAGGCCCGATAGTCCGAAAACAGAAAATATAACTGTAATTTATATGCGAACCGTATTGTACTTGAAATGAAACAAACGTTTATTACAGTTTTTGAAGCAAAAGATTTGTTGTAAATTTGCTAAGGTAAACTTGCATGTATGTGACTTTGTAGATTTGATACGAGAAATGATAATAAACAACGAAATGTTGGGAATTTGAAAAAATAGTATAATCTTGAAATACGTAAACGTATTATAGAGTATATGCATTCTACATGTACAATGCAATCCTGTGTAGCATCTCCTCCCAAAATATCATTATGCGGACCATTTCCGTTATTAAAGGCCCACTACCTTTCCGAAACGGCTTTTAATTTTTAAAATGGGAATGTAAAACAAGATCGATATTTTTGTAGAGTCTTAAAAATGATTAACTTACCGTTAATACTTCATTTATCATCACATTCTGAACGATTTGATTAAGATAAATAAAATGTTTATTTTCATAACGCGGGTCGTATTATGTTTCCCGCCGTCGTCCTAAATACCGCGCGGTACAGTAGTTGACTATCACTGCGCCAGACGGCAAAACAGCGAATTGACTCTCCACTGTTTTCATGTATTACGCAGGAAATCTTGCATACGTTTGGTGTCGTAATCATATTTTAGGTCATCGGTATGCATTTTCTGATGTTATTAATGTTTATTAAGAAACCTTTATATTTTGCTCCGGAAAGGGCAATGGGCCTTTAAGGGTAGAATTGATAAGTCAAAGAAAGGGGAAGGAATCGCAAAAATAAGTCTTTAAATACATGTACATATTTAAGGATTAACTTGAATAGATTTTTTATGTTATGGAGATATAACACAAAAATCTGAGTGTACTCTAAATAAACCGCGAAGCGGTTTATGATGAGAGTACACTCAGATTTTTGTGTTATATCTCCATAACATAAAAATCCATTCAAATTAATCCTTATAATTCAATTTATTTAATGTAATCTCTTCAATATTCAGAATTCATTTTGGGACTATTTTGTCTATGAAATCATTACGCCGTCATCTCAGCCAATCAGAAGCAACGTTACAAACAGCGACGCCATTTTTTTTCCTTTATGGGCTGATAAAGTAAATTTTTAAGCCAATGAAAATGCTCATAACAAGCAAAATTGAATTATTGTACAATATAACGACATTTACAGGTATAGTTAAGGTCATTCTTCGGTAAAATTTGATTATATACATCAAATGTAATCAAATTAAAATGTACATAAGGCTTACAATCGGAAATCTTAAGGTGGTTCGATACAGTTAGGCCTAAAAAATTCCTCTCGTTTAATTTTCTTTAAAATTTGCTCTACGAAAGATTGGTTGATAAACTGTTTATTAAGGCTTTTATTTGAAATTTGATCGTGCGGTTTTGGAAATATTGTACTCTCAATAACCCTACTTTACCGTCTGTTTTTCTCAAAATACAATTTTACACACATATATTCAAAGCTTGATAATTGACTGAAATATTACAAACAACAACATTTTTTATCTTTAATATGTAAGTTTATATGGCTATCAATGACCTCAATGTCGTTTCCACTCTTAAAAATACAATAATTGTGAATTTTTCACGCGAATGCGTGTAAATTAGGCCTAAAAAGGGCCAATTTTTGCATTTGAATTTCAACTTAAATACCTAATTTCAAAAAATTGTGATGTTTAATTTTCTTTATTTTTTGTCCACATAATAAAACAGTTGTTTGGGTTATGATGAAAGAATATAAAAAAAATTGACCGCGGAATTTTTGAGTAATTAGCCTTTCTATACCCCTACCCCCTAAAAAATGACACTTTTTTCACAATTATATTATTAGACCGAAATCGAGCGGTAATATTTTTTATAAAGAACATCTTATATATTGAATATCATAAAGTGTAATAGTCTGATAATATAAATTGTTATACCTGTTAATTTTATGTCACGATGTCACCGATTTGATGCTATACAAAGCTAAGAAATGGCACAAATAAGCCATTATTTTGCCTGGATATAATATCTGAAAAATGAAAATGGAAAATTCCGTGTAAAGATTCTACTTCAATTACCCTTTAGACAATCCATGATTTTATATTGTTTAAGCTGAAAAATATTTTATCAAAATCTATCTTTCCATCGTCAAGATATCTTAGCTTCAATAGTCGTTTGAGGCACATATTCAAGCATAAATTTGAATTTGGCGCCAAAATCGTAACGATGAAAAGCGTCTACGTGACAACGATCGAAGTTGATAATAGACTGGTTCCCTTCCCTTAACGTCCCGTGAACGTACGCAAAGGTACTACGTGACAACGATCGAAGTTGATAACTTCAACTTGATCACAACAATATCGATAAAATCGATGTCATCATACACAACTGTATGTCTTTGGAGGAAATATCTGCATATCTAATACATGTAGATATATATTTATTATCCGAAGTAAACTAAAACAGATTTTTTGGATCCTCAATATAACCTATACGGCAAGTATACGCCTAAGAAAAAAAATCTCTTATTCTGAATCCTCGATCTACGTTCAGCTCATTACTGTAGACAGGAAAATAATTAGTCTATGCCTACATGTACATGTTTAGTTTCTACATCACAGATATAATACTGATGTTGACACTAGCCTTCATGTGCTTTTTCGTAAGATAGTATTTGATCAACTGAATGAGAGTACTTCCATGCATTTTCTCAAAACGGGAAATACAGGCATCATCTAATTACAGTAGTTAGGCCTATGTCTTTTCGTACATGTATACAGTAAATAAAATCTTGTTTCCCGAACGTGTCAGTGCTTATTGGGGATCATATTAGCTAAACATGATACATGTAGACATCTACATACGCAATATTCATGAAATATACTAGCTTGTACATGTACAAATTGAACGAAAAGTAGGGGTGGGGCGATGGAAAGATGAAAATATTTCTGTATCTGTAGTTTTATACTAGAGTATTCGGCAAAATTGGAATATCTTGATTTAATTATGCATCTCCTTGAAACACATGTGTATTAATTTAAGTGTCAAATATTCACAGTTTAACGGAGTTGAACTGAAAATATTTTCATCACTAGATTGTTATGAAATCTCATTTTATTCAGTACAAGATCAAGACCGTATCGGCATATATCAGTCCGTTTGTATGAGTTATGTAATTTGCATCTCAAAAGATACATGTAGCTTCATGTTATATTAGCCTTGCCAAATTCAAATATCTGACAATATTATTTTTTCTGGTAGGCCTACAATGTATGTCAAAACTAGGTCCTACACCTACCGTACAAACTTTGATTTTCACCCAGTATCAAGCTTTCGGCAAACCGAACTAAGTACAATATCGACAAATACTTCGTTTATCGACTATACTATCCTGATTTTAACGTTAAAACGTAAGATATCGTTCGACGGATAATATATAGATCGCTATTCTCCATAATCTTAGTCACAAAAGAGTTTTCATATGCAGTTCCGAATGCACGCATTGACCCGAGGAGGTCCGAACGAATGGCGCATTCGATCACTGTTCGGAACCTCCTTAAAGCTTGTATGTTTGTAAGATAATTCATAGATCGTATGCTTGTGAGATATCTTATCAAATGTAACATATTTAAAACTTTTTTATTACTATTATTTTTAATTTTGATGTAATTTTGACCTTGAAATATCCCATGAAGAAATGACAACTTGCCGTCCATAGATATTGTCGTATCAGCAGTGCAGAAAAATGTTTTTATTTTTTTTTCTGAAAATACAACTTTACATTAATTATATGAACTACATAACTTGCAATACTTACTAATTTTCGGAATTACGGGCCTTCGGACTACTGGACCTTCGGACTATTGGACCTTCGGACTAATGGACCTTCGGACTAATGGGCCTTCGGACTATTAGACCGTAGAGATATAAGGGTGTCATCGAGACTGCATGCTATCTGTGGGGCACATCGTCCA
Organism: Argopecten irradians; assembly: GCF_041381155.1. Classification (NCBI taxonomy): domain Eukaryota; kingdom Metazoa; phylum Mollusca; class Bivalvia; order Pectinida; family Pectinidae; genus Argopecten; species Argopecten irradians. The sequence continues at coordinate 13,598,684 of NC_091136.1, forward strand.
ACGTCAGAAAGACAAACACATTGACAAGTAATTCCAGACGGACATTTATTTAAAAACGTGTAATATTAACGTGCTCTTGAAAACAATGGAATACCCACTTCTAAAATACTGATTCCGAGGCGACAATTTTGACCTGATAGATGACATCGGGGGCCCCTGTTACCTTGTAGCCGTTGTTTGGCAAGCGATGTTGTTGAGTGAATGTGTCCATCTTCTGATGGTAGGTAGATTTGGTACATAAACTGTTCGTGTCGTTGTGGGGAATGTTCTTTTGCACGGCGTGTTGTTTTGGTACCTGGTATCTATGGTTAAGATGCAGAGCAAATTTGTGGCGACAGTTTTGGTGCTCTAAGGTTGGGGTCTCGCTGAGGCTCCCGGGGATCTTGTACGTAGCTTTGCGTACCTGTGGCAAGTTACTCCGAATTCTCTCACCAATTTTGATAAGGAAATGTGTGTTGTTTTCAGGTTCGGTTTGTACCATTGATAATGAGTTTAAGTAGCAGGACACAAAGCGAAGAATTCAATTGACATTTGCTCTTCTTAATTGTATTTGGTTCTCATATTATCAATAAACAGGATAGTGGAACATTTTATATAAACCAAATCAACGTTCTCTTGTATTAGTGATCCAATTATATAGACACAGAATCACATCTGTAGATGGCGATCCAACGTATAAAAGTCCACAATTAGAATAATATTCACAGTCATAGTTCACTTTTTGGTAATCCAATAATTAAAGGTCTAATAGCCGTATTGGATGCACTGTCTCATTGGAAGGTTGGAACTCCAACTGATCTTCAAATACCAGGAATGGGTTTTTATGTTAAAATGGCCATTGTCCAAAAGATAAACCTGGATGTAGTCAAAAAAAGATTGAACAGTGTTTTCATTTCGTTAAAGGTTTATGAACGCAATGGGATACAGACATATTCATGTAGCGCGTTATATAGTAGCGCTAACATGTCTGTATTCCATTGCGTTCATACCAACTTTAACGCAATCATAACACTGTTCAATCTATATATTTACATAAATAAATCTATATTAACATGTCTGTGATCAAATTTAAAACGATGTTGGTTGCTAAGCTGGGTAACTACAGTAGTCAGGATGGTCGTAGATGTAGTTCCGATTGTTGAATGTTATAGCTGCAGTTTGATTTTTTTTATAGAATTGACAGCTTTCATTTGTTTTTAAAACATGTTTTTTTTTCTCACGTGAAGTACATTATAGCTCACCTGTTCAGTGACCGCCATTAACCCCTACGACCTAATAGTCTAAAGGCCCAATAGTCCTAAGGCCCGTTAGTCCGAAGGCCCAATAGTCCGAAAGCCCAATATTCCGAAGGCCTGATAGGCCGAAAACAGATAATGTATCTGGAATTTAAATGCGAACAGTACCCAAAATGAAACAAATATTAATAGCAGTTTTTTTTCAAAATGCTTTGTTGTAAACTTGCTAAGATAAACTTATCTGCCGATTTAGATTTGACACTGAAAATGATAATAACAACGAAATGTAGCGAATTAAAAAAGAGTATAATCTTGAAATACGTATTTGATGTTTAAGAGTATATAATTTTATATTTTAACACGGCAATCCTTTTTAACATATCCCCTAACAAATATCATTATACGAACAATTTCCATCATTTAAGGAGAGAATAGGTGCAAAAAAAAGGAGTAGGAAACGCAAAAATAAGTCGTTAGTGCAAACGTGCATTTATCAAATTATGGACCTCAACAAGGTGTTATAACGCCTTGGTATACTTAAAAAATGGCCGAGGATGTAGACAGATCATTAATTACAATATTAGGTATATAATTCCTTTGAGAAATGTCAAATGAATTTTCCGATTTATATATTAATTACAGGTTACAGGACGTCATCCTTAAGAACTCAACGTTTGAGTTGTGATGTCACAGAAAGTATATTGACTCGATGTTTCTTAAAATGGAAACTTCGATTGAATTGAAGAGCTTTACGTGCCGTCACGTTTTCGTTTCTGGGCACGCGAAACTTCGAGTCGATGATGTTATAGTATATATCGAACCTCACGTGACCAGGGGCGTAGCTAGAGTCGTTTACATGTGCAAGCCCATGCGAGGGGTCTGGGGGCCGCATAGGCCCCAGCGGGCCCAGGGCAGCGCCCTGGTTAGGGGGTTCAGAGGGGGCGGAAAATGGTTTTAAGGAATTTTTAGTCCCGAAAATGATGTTTGATAATGCTTGGTATTGCTAAACCAGATTTATTAAAATCAAATGAATAGGTCTCTTTTCTACCTGTACCTGATAATTATGCGTTAATGTTTAGTACAAAGTGTATGAAAATCTCATAAGTCCTACATGTATCTTGAGTGACTCTAGGGGGATTTGAGGATAGATTGACGGAACTTTCTTACGTTGTGGAATTTTTTCATGTGTACAAATCGAATTATACATATATGTGAAAAAATGAATGAATATAAAAACAGCGCCTCATATTATAAGGCATTAAAGTCGCACTGATAGAAAAATACAGTATTTTGTCTTCTCAGAAAAATATAGTATTTTGTCTTCTTAAAAGTCTATCTTGACGGGAAGTTTTATTTCTCTATATCGTTCCAACAAGAGTAGGAGTCAGTAGATTGTGCATTTACTCTGGGTTGGAACAATAATCCATTATCTAGATAAGGTGGCCTTTTCCTCTTTAGATGACTGAATAATAGAATCTAGTCCGCTAAACCTGTCTATATATTTTTTTTTGCCTTATATATATAGACTTTATATTTGGCAAAAAGATAAATAAAAAGCCTAATAATATAGGCAGGTTTTAGATGACTATATTTCATCTGTCGTCCTTTGACTTTGCGTGTCTTTCGTTTTAAGCTTGTAAAAGCCATCTTGTGTCTTTGAATCAGGACCCGTAGGTTGATCGTAATAAACGGATACGACTTCAGGTTTCCATTTCCGGACTTCCAAAACTGCACGGGTGTACTTCAGTATTATTAATCTTAGATAAATCATTTACGTTTAGGTTATTTTAACTTTGATTTTGACGGATCGACATAGATGTTTAAACTATAAAAGACCATGAATAACTCGTACTAGGATTTTTTAATGTGCAAGCCCGGGTTTTTTTTTATAGAGCAAGCTACGCCCCTGACTGACCATGTATTAACCAATGGAAAAAGAGCAAAATCAGAGCATATCTAACACGTCGAGTCAATACACCTTTTGTTACGCCATTACCAAAACGTTGAGTTTTTCAGGGTGACATCCTGTAGCCACCATTCTTCCTGCTGTGTAATGAACATGTACATCAGATAATTATTTTAGCATTTACCAAAGGAACAACCTATCCAATATAGAAATTGAGAACCTTTGATTGGTTCCATAATTGATAAATATAGCGACGTTTACAGGTATATATATATAAAGGTCATTTTTTCGGTAAGATTTGATGATTTATATACATCATTATACAATCAAATTACAGTGCGCATAATGTTTACATTTGGACATCTTACTTGTATATTTGTAAGATAATTCATTGAATGTATGCTTATGAGATATTTTATATATTGTGATTCATTTTTTCTTTTTATGACTTTTTAAAAAGTTTTGATGTAAGTATGGTCATGCAATGCTACATAAAAAATGACAACTTTTCGTTCATATAAATTGGCTGATCAATTTGCCAAAACATATATTCATCAAAACCCATCGAAAACATACCAAACTATGAAAATAAAGTGAATTATAGCAACGGTATAACTTGAAATATTTTCTGATTTTCGGACTAACGGGCCTTCGGACTAACGGGCCTTCGGACTATTAGGCAGTAAAGATATAGGTGACCGCCTTATATCCCTACGGCCCAATAGTCCGAAGGCCCGTCGGTCCGAAGGCCCATTAGTCCTAAGGCCCGTTAGTCCGAAGGCCCAATAGTCCGAAGGCCCAATAGTCCGAAGCCCCGATAGTCCGAAAACAGATAATACAATTGGGATTTATATGCGAATAGTACTTGAAATGAAACAAACGTTTATTACAGTTTTCGATGCAAAATATTTGTTGTAAACTTGCTAAGGTATACTTATATGTATGTGACTATAGAATTGATACGGAAAATGATATGAAACAACGAAATGTAGCGTATTTTCAAAAAGAGCATAATCTTGAAATACATAAACGTATCTGATATTAAAGAGTATTATTTTGTATATGTACAATGTGACCCTGTTTAATATTTCCCCGAAAAAATATCATTATGCGGACCATTTCCATCATTATGGGTAGAATAAACAATTCAAAGAATGGGGAAGCAAAAATAAGTCCTTAAATACATGTATATATTGTACAAAATAACGACGTTTACAGGTATAATAAAACTCATTTTTCGATAAGATTTGATTATATACATCATTTATTCATGAAGCAATGTTAATCCTAATGCAATACAGTGTACAAAAGGCTAACAATCGGACATTTTAAAGCTTGAATGTTTGTAAGATAATCCATAGAATGTATGCTTGTGAGATATCCTATAAAATGTAAGATGTTATTTTATTATTTTTTTTTATCTATTTTTTTTTTATTTTGATGTAATTTTGACCTGGCATTGCTCATGAAGAAATGACAACTTGCTGTCCATAGAAATTGTCAGATCACCAGTGCTGAAAAATGTTTTCGTCAAAATACGTTAATTATAACAACTCTCTAACTTGCAATATTTACTAATTTTCGGACTAACAGGCCTTCGGACTATTGGGCCTTCGGACTAACGGGCCTTCGGACTATTAGGCCGTAGGGATATAAGGGTGTCACCAAAGATATAAGGGTGTCACCCTTCTGTTCACCTAACTTCCGGCTAAATTTATAATTCTCGTCACGATCAGTTACAAGCTCGATTACTATGTACAGATGACTGTATATATGTATAGTATAGTAGAGACGTCATACTAACTGAAAGCGTCCAGCTGAATGAGACTATTACTTGGCTTACATTGAAACATGGCTGAATGAGACTATTACTTGGCTTACATTGAATCTACAGTGATGTAAGTACACGAAGATGGACTCGACACCAACTGAACGCTACGCTGTGATACGTAAGATGTGCATTGCTATTGTATTACAAACAGCATATGTCATTCTGACGTATAAATATGTACCGCTTCCAGAGTCGATGATGTTTAAAGCGTCAGGCACTATGCCATTAATGACTTTGAATGAGAACAAATGTTCTGTTATACCGAATCCAGATACGACGGGAAGCTATTGTGAACCAGTAGTTATGAGTTGTGATGCTTCCGTGATAAAAAAGTACAGTTTAGTGTCTACGACAGAGGAACAAATTTATTCCAGTAAAAATAGGTATAGAAACCCAGATCACCAAAATGGCGACGAGACAATGGCTAGACATCGTCAGGATGACATCACATCGGACGCACATCGATCGGACGAGCAAATACCGACAGATCATCACCAGGACGACCAACCACAGACCAGATATCACTGTGTATTATTTCCAGGACACGCATCTATAATCAGTAAATTTGTTTACACTTTGCGATGGCAACTGTTGTCAGCATCAACTGTATTACTGGCGATCATCGATGTGGCATTACGTAGACTACACACCAAGGCATTGGATCCTATTAATGGTCGAGCAGAACACCTGGTGGAGGTCAAGGTCAGGATTTTACAGAACACGCTAGAACAACTTATCTGTAATTTGATTGGTCAGTTGGTTTTATGTACGTACTTGACAGAGGATTCCATGAAGATTATTCCCATTATTGTGTCGCTGTTTGTGTTTGGTCGATTGATATTTAAGTTGGGATATGAACAGTGTCCTTCCAGACGTACATATGGCTTTGCTATCACCTATATTCCGACATTTATAACGTATATGTATTGTTTGTGGTGTGCTATGACATGAGTCCGATAACAAACTATTACTATTTATTTGTCGTGTGTTTTTAAATACATGATTTTTGTTTAAAGTTATATGTGCCGTAACTGGGCGATAATTTTGACATGCTATTTTTTCATCATTAATTTATTAAAAAACAAAAGGTTTGATGAATAAAGCTGTAAAAACCATTCAAATGGCTTCTGATGACTTATAAACGTTAGTTATAATACTGAAATTTTGTACTGAAAAATTGTTGTTTTTATGCTTTAAATATGTTTAAATGAAAACATATCTGCAGAAGTCACTTTATAATTACTAAAAACATTGTAACAATGTGTAATGAAATTGTAGACCACAATTTGGCTTCATGGTCTCACCGTATGTACTCAAATGATTTTTGGCAGTACTGCCAAAAATCATTTTCAGCTCTTATTTGTACATGTAAAATTAAAACCTATGCATTGAGAGCACTGTAATTTTCAAAAAGTTGGTAATTTTTGGTGATGAATAACATATTAAAAGCTCTTCTTGATTCGTGAGTATGAAAAATACGGCACATATAACTTTAAGTGTGCCTTTTACTAATCTGTATTTTCTAATCTATAAACACCATCAGCGTAGGAACTGTTATACTTAGATACTTATATATAGTAACATTCGTTTTGTTGGAATGACCAGTCCCTCGACCCGACGTGTCACTTTAAGGTACATTGGGGAAACGCTGGCATAACAGTATGAACAACAACCCATTGCTATAAATGATATAAACGATTACGAAATTTCATTGTTTCCTGACTTTGTTTTAAGGATTAACTTGTATGAATAGATTTGCTATGTTATGGAGATATAACACAAGAATCTGAGTGTATTCTAAATAAACTGTCAAGTGGTTTATGATGAGAGTACACTCAGAGTTTTGTGTTATATCTTCATAACATGAAAAAACTATTCAAATTAATCCTAAATATAATTCAATTTGCTAATTTAAAAGACAGTCTCTTCAATATTCAAGTTCATTTAGGAACTCTTTTGTCTTTGAAATCATTACGCCGTTACCTCAGCCAATCAGAAGCGACATTACAAAAAGCGACGCAACTTTTTTTCTTATCGGCTGATAAAGTAATTTTTAAGCCAATGAAAATGCTAGTTACAAGCAAAATTGAATTATATGAATATATGAATGGTAAAGTTTACATTGCAAGTTTTGTTTCCCTTTACCATCCTTGGGGAAGTATTCTTTTATGACTTTATCCTTCGGTTATGTCTTACACAAAAAGATTGACAGACATCTTAGTTGTGAAGGCCTTCTTGAGTTTAGGAATTTGGGGAAATAGAATGACCCGTTACCTATCACACCGGTGTTCATTTCACCCTTGTGTATTGTTTCCACTGAACTGCTTTACAGGTTACATGATTCATTACTATCCACAGTGGTGGTATTAGACATTGATTGGTTGATCTTTACGTCCTATTAAAACCCGATATGACGTATTTACACCTCTAAGGTGACGAGATTTCCCTTATGTTGTCTACATCATTGTTGTTGCTTGTCGTTGTTGGAATGAAAATGGAGATACGAAGAAATCATCGATGAAAAGAATGAACCAGTCGAATTCTCGATAAAAAAATCAAAATCTGAACTTAAATCGATTTTAGGCTTGCGTTAAACCAAGCAGCACTTTGATTCACGCACAAAGTGGTTTTAATTTTGTTTATGTCATTAACAATGGGAAGATTATAAAATAGTTGTTTTTATACCTGATCACTCAACACCCAAATCAGTTTCTTCCACAGACCTTAGATACACTATTTCTCCAGCTGCCTCCGATTCGGGAAAACATATCACTTGGTCTGTTCTCGCACCTTGTGAAATCGATTTTGACTGCTGTCTGATGAGGTATGAAACTGTACAATGCCAGGTTCTGTTCTTGCTGAAGGATGTACACCACTGAGAAGTCGTATTAAGCCTTTTTCTCATGTAGAATCTTGGAAATAGGAGTTCATACCATAGATGAAAAACACATGCCCGTGTTCTCGTTGTTCAGGTAATGTCACTCAAAGATACTTAATTGACAAAATATTGGATTTTATGAGAATTTTGCTGTTTTGATAATACATATGTATGCATGATATATTAAAGCCATAATTTCCTAATGAGGGGCTTGATAAGTATGGATTTTGCAGAATTTATTGTCCAGAGGTCTTCTTATAAAATACAGCAGTTATGATTGATAAGACTCATATTCGTTTTTGTTTCTCATAATAACAACACATGCTACTCATACCCTTATTTTTTGAGCTACAAAATGCATCTTTTACAGCCATTTTAGTCAGATTCAACTCTTTATAGAAAAAGTTCTGGTAATAAACCTTTTGAAAATATTTTGCATATCAATACGGAAAAGTTGCTCTTTATAGATCAGGAAGAAAAATGTTGGATCCGTGTGCTTACTTTTTTGTCCCATTTAAATATTTATTATTATTCAATATTGTGGAGTAAAAAATAAAAGTACTCATGGAGTCATGTATCTATCTTCCAGAACAAATGTCATCAGTAAAATATGTATTTAACTTTATAGATTCAGATCAAACATTATTGAAGTTTCCAAATTTTAAGCAAACATTCAATGTACAATCAATTAAAACTGCCTTAAAATTTAAGGAAACAGAAAAAAACAAGATATGTATATTATAAATAGACGTTTTATTCAATATCATATACATATTCTTAGCAAACAGTCTTGGAAGAAATGTAAGAATATATTTAAAAATCTGATTAAATCAACACAAAATATTTACTGCAAAATTGAAATGGCATTTAAATTCCAACATTCAAATAGATTAATTAAGAAAACAATATATAAAAAAAATATCTTCAAAATATCACAAGACACAAAATACAATGGATATAATAAATGTTGCCAATAGAATTCTTCCCCTAAATATGTACTTTAAACATTTGATTAAGGAATTGCAACAAGCGTAATTTATGTAAAAAAAAGAAACAGAAAGTATCATATATATATTTTTTTTCAAGAGTTTTCAATATATAAAAGTTACATCAACACCAGCACATAAATCATTCATAGTCTTCATTCACTCATTCATCATCATTATCATCATCATCATACATATACCCACTCCATGAACATCATCATTCAAACAGTAGCAAATTATATTAGATTATTATTATCACCGCTCAATAAGCAGCATCACTATAGCTACAGTTATGCAAATTAACATCAGCACTCAATTTGCATTATCACCAGGATCATCATCACTCTGACAAAAATATCAGCACTAGATTATTTTATCATTATCAATATCATCATCATTCACTCGTCAAAAATAATCATCACTCATATATTTATTTTGGGAATGTGAATAAATCAAAACTTTGGCAACATTTAATTGGATGGATAAGAATAAAGTTGTTACTTTAGACAAACTACCTTATTTATGTTTCATTCAGACAAAACAATACACTTGCTTTCCATAAGATTATACAATATATAATACACCGATTTATTGTTTAAAATGCACAGAAACTTGATTATAATTATATTATTTAATCAAGCAATGGGAAAACTTCAAAATATCTTCATTTTCATGATTCCCTATCTATATAAAAGGTAAAAAGTGATTTCAACCTCACACCCCCAGCCCACGATGTTCATAACAACCGTGTTTTTCTGTATGCATATACTTCATATATTATATAAGTTATTATATATCTTAAGTTTCACTAATCTATATTACTTTAAAATTTACTTATATTCATAGTTTCTTATTCATGAACCTTTTTCTTTGTTTGTGTAGGGTGTTTGTATTTATCTAAGGACAATATTTTTTATTTTGTTGAGGTTATGAGGGTGTAATGATAATCGCGCACGTGTAAGTTATGTAACCCCGGCGAAATCGGGTTAATAAAATTTACACGGGTTCCATTATCAATGTACCTCATAACCTCAACAAAATAAAAATATATTCCTTAATTTACAATTTTTCACGCACATGAATAGTATTTATTCTCGCGACAGTTGCATTTTTCTTTTTAAATATCCGTATTTTTTTTTCTCTCCCGTCATTGTTAACGAATTCGATTGAACAGCTGATAGTAATCTAGTCATTCATATAGTCCCACCAAAAGTGTGGTAATGACACCAAGTTTCCAGCCGCAATGCTACGTAGGCTATTCATGTAACAACAAAATCACCGCACATGTTATGTTATCATTATACACTGATAATGATAATACTAGAAAGCATGGTTATTGAGTCTATATCATTGCTAACTGTAAATATATAATTATTGTTAAAGTAACAGCTTTTTATAACAGCTCTATATAGCTGTTAAGAAAAAAGCAATAAGATTTACCTTCCCGCACGATTATCATTATTTTCTTTCAGGAATTACAGTGTCAAAAGTTCACAATATAATTATTTACAATCATACATAGCTCTATTTCTCAAAGAATAAAAATATTAAATGTTTTCAAAAGTCGAAGCATTTGTTAATATGTAATATGCAAAGAATGGGGAAAAAACAACGCAACATAACCATCTCAAACAGTTGTATCTTATCAACTAATTGTGTGACATGCTAAATGGCAAGTCAATATTGCCATGACAACCAGGTCACTACCATGCATACACAAGTTCGAATCATGTAGCATGATATTAGGTAGCTATTGGGTTACAATTAAAACAGTCGTGGATTGATATGTTTGATGTTTATGGTTCATCAAATTTATCAACGCCCAACGGGATCATAGAATGCTCAATATGAACAAAGTAATATTTTCCAAACGTCACATAGCATAAAGTTCAATAAATCGAATTACAAGTAACAAACTCCTAATACACAATGAAACGGAATGGTTTACGACCACGGCACCACATCCGGTTTAACGCAGTGGAAATGGTGACCTGTAAATAAATGTACATTTAATGAAACTTAAAACCACATATCCACGCATTGAAGTGCACAGTTTCAAGGAATAACTTCCATTTTCTTATGGTGAAGGTAACTTACGAAATCTTATCTAAGCATTTCAACAAAAAGAAATCTACAACATACAAGAATATGTTTCTAAATTCGTAACAAGCGAATTAATTTGGGATATTTTCTTTTCATCTTATGTCTTTCTTCTTGATACCGACTTAACTTTGGGTTTTTGATCTTTGACTTTATGCATTAGTGAGACAGCACAATACAGAGAGCAAATGTGCCACTATTGCAAGGAGACGCTGCGCAAATATACAGCACCCTCGCATAGTATACGGCAATTCGGTTACGCAACATATTTAGTATAGCGAAGGCCTCCTGAAATGAAATAAATCTGCTGATGAATAAACTTAAACATTCATCAAAACAAAAATGCACTTGTCTTAACTTTACAAAAAGTCAAAAGTCACACTTAAAGCGTATTAAAGTAGAAACATACATAAAGCAAACAAATAAGAACTTTTACTGTGCAAAATTTGCGTATTTTAACTACTATTTGAAAGGTATCCTACATTTGTGTTTGTGTCTATGAATGATTTTCACAGCTTAATGTTGTTTTTTCCCCAAAACTTATTGTTTTCAATATATTACTGAAAAAAGATAACATCTCAAAATGTAACATAAAAATATAAACATATAATTTTTCACCCAGATATGGCACAAATAACTTTATAGATACTTAAATCAATCATCATACAATGAAAGAATAGTGTTACTTGAAGTAAAATTCTCATAAGTAAACCTTTGAAATTGTGGGTTTCAATGACGTAAGCTCTATCATAGATACAACACAGACGTTAGTCCTCCATAGGCTGTGGTTGTGCCTCGAATGTCGCTAAGCTACACGTATTACCGCCAGTGGATAGAGTATCTAACAGTGTGCCTATTGGCGTCACGACGGCATTCCCGAGAGTCGTGTGGCCGAGAGCTATCCAATGCACTGTAACGAGGTTCATTCAAGCATGAACACAGCGGCTCCCTTCCACTTCATACTGAACTTTCATACAAACTTTATCCTGCGTAGACGGCTGTCCTAGCACTGTTTCGAAAGGTCTTACTTGTGGTCTCCCTTGATTTAAAATACCTTTGGTAATGTGTATTTCGCTTCCAAATAGTATAACGATGTTGCTAACGACTCTTTCAGTTGAATCACGAACTGACGGACCATTGTTGAATTCTGGTAATCTTGGAAACCCTGCAATTTTTATATCATTATGATTAAGGCATAGTTTTCAAAATCTAGGATAAATTTAAAGCAAAAACAATATTCATATTTGTGTTAAGTAATAAAGAATGCATACTAGTATTTGTATAAAACACACCTAAACCTCAATAACGTGACGCTAACCAAATTAGAACACTATCCAAAATGGAACACTTTCAAAATGCATGTGATATATAATACTGGACATTCAAAGCTCTCTATTTAGAACTATATGCACTGCTAACAAGTAAACAAATCATGGCATTAAAACTGAAGTCATCTATTGGTGGCATAGTTAGAAAAAAATCTGGGTTCAAGCACTCTGTAGAAATGTTTTACAATCATCTTCAAAAAGTGTTCCAATTTGGGTAGCGGCACGTTAGTTAAAGTAATAGCAAACATTTTGTCTCTTTAATGCATTGATAGGTGAGGTGTATTGGTATGATTTGCTATGCCTCCTGATACGGAATATTTACCGATTGCCGTAATCCATGCTTCTATTAGAAAAAAAGAGAACAAACGACTCAATGTTTATTCTTTCATAAAGTCAAGTCAACTAAATGGTTTGTAGTCCCTACTATAGGCGCTGTTAAGCGTACTTCTATGGTAATCCAATGCAAATTTTGTAGTAGTTTACAGAACAGCCGAATACATGTAAATAGATTTAGGCATCAATAATAGTTTGACCTATGGTCTGCTCTTATACCTAATTATGTTTGATCATTTGGTAGTGCCTTTAAGACGAAATATAGAAATAAATACAACTTAAATTGTGTTACAAAATATAGATAATTGAAGGCTTAATATGGTGCAATGATCTTTGACTCAGAAAGTTTTTTTTGCTAAAATTCATAAGAAAAGCAACATTTACTTTCCATTTGATTTAATACATGAATTGTTATTCCTTATTGTCATACATTTTCACGAATTATATTTCAAACAAATATGATAAATCAAAAGCAGCGCTTGTTAAGTTGTAGTCTTGGAACACATGTCGAGAGAGGCATGTTTGATAGCGTACCAGGAATCTACCTTTGATGAAAGCTTAGTAATGAATTTCTGGCATGATGTAGCCGAACCGTTAACCTTCTACAATCATAAAGTGGTCACGGTAATGTACCGATCGACCCCAGTAGAGTGTAAATATGGTAAAAGGGAAACCCAGAATGATCTATTTCCAGAATTTCTGGCGTTGTCTATTTACTGAATTAAGATATTTCTAGAATTATGTAGTTTCTTCGAAATTCCTGAAGTTTGAAGTTTCAAAGGATAATAAGTTTTGGTTTAAGCGCTGCTAGCAGTTTTTCAGGGCCGTGTTAGAATAGGTAGAGCTATTGTGACTAAGAATCTGCTTTGTTGAGGTTTCAGTCTCCTTTCAGACTCGTTTCAACATTAATAAAGAATTTTGTGATATTGAAAAATAATTGTCTCTATTTGTAGGAAGTGCTTATATAGAAAATATGTCGAAAGATTAGACTTCTATTCTTTGAAGAATTTTTATACGCATTTTGTAAAGAAATCACCAATTTGGCGGCCATTTTTGAAAAAAAAGCACATTTCTTATACTTTTAAGATTAGACTTCTATTCTTTGAAGAATTTTTATACGCATTTTGTTAAGAAATCACCAATTTGGCGGCTATTTTTGAAAAAAAAAGCACATTTCTTATACTTTGTAGAGAATCGAAATTTCACTTTTTCTACTTCACTAGTTTTACTTAAATCGGCTGTGCGACGACATATTTTGCTATATAAAGTTGATTTTTTACTGTAAATCTTCTCAAGGTTCATTATTTTTATTTGTTTCCATTCAAGTGAGTGAAATCAAAGTAATCTTAGCTAGAAACGCTTAAAAATAAACAGTCAAGCGTTCTGATCCTCTATTTTTATGATGGCTTTAGAAAGAACAAACTTTTTTCCTTTTGAACTGCAAACTTTTAGGAAAAAAAAATGTTATTCATCAGAATTTTTTGTGTAAATCGTTGAATCTATCAGAAATTATAAAAAAACGGGGTATGTTCGTCTTCAAAATTCAGGAGGTAGGTGTAACATATACTGCTATTCTGTGCAAAAAGAATTAATTGATTGTATACTGTAATATTATCATATTCTTAAAGATGCTCCACCGCCGACAGAGCATAAATGATATTCATCACTTAAAGAATAATTGGTGTTTAATCGTGTATAAATATGTCTAATTAACATAAAAAATAATATAAAATAATATGTTTTGCCTTTGGTGCATGTGCAATCAGTACTTCATTCCATATAGGATAGAGTGCCACGGAATGTTTTAATTAATTATTTTTCATATTTTTCACTTGAAGTAAAATTAGAAGCTCAAACTTTTCAATTGTGGTTATGGTGTAAAGTAAGTAACTTTTGTAACTGAAGGAAAATACTTAATCGTCTGCTTCTGTTTTTGATAGTGAAAAATTATCGTTTGTCAGCAGTGGAGCATCTTTAAAGATGCTCAATCGCCGACAGAGCATATACGAATATCATCATCTGAACAATAATTGATGTTAAATCATGTATTTATGTGTCTAATTAACACAAAATAATATAAAATAATTTGTTTCGGGACGTAATTATTCTTTGTATATTTTTATCTTCTAGTAAAATAAGAAGCCCAAACTTTTCAATGGCGGTTATGTTGTAAATTAAGTAATTTTTGTAACTAAAGAAAAATACTAATACGTTTACTCATGTTTTTTATTGAGAAAAAATACCATTTGTCTTTTTGTATACTTTATGACACTGTCAACCGTTTCATTTTTGCAAGAAACATTTTTTCGCAAATTTTCTCGAGAACACTTGAACGCTAAATCAATTGTTTGGAGAATAATTCATAAAGCGTATATTGCTAGTAAGCGAATAAGGAAGCCGCGAAATATTGTAAAAAAAAAATGTAAATTAAAAAAAGTAGTTTACAGAAAGAGATGAAATTCGAAATATCTAGTTACCACTTTTCCATTTATTATTTTTCATATAAATTGATGTTTGTTTAAAATAATGATTAATAATTAATAGCATGGATCTTACCATTCAAACTTCGGATGCTGCCCATTGGCACCTAATGTTCCATTGGCTGTGGTGGCACTCCGAAGGACGCTATCCGACAAGTGTTACCATTAGTTGATAGAGCATCTAACACTGGTCCAATCGGCGTCACCACTGCGTTTCCATTTGACATCAGACCGATAGCCATACCGATAGAGTGCAATGTTGTTCCCTTAAGCATGAACACTGCTGCTCCGGAGTCTCCAGGAAGAAAAACATTTATTGATGATTTGGTTCCTTCCACTTCATACTGACCTTTATACAAACTTTGTCCTGAGTAAAAGGTTTTCCTAAAGCGGTTGAAAGGAGTCTCGCCTCTGCATTCATCGCAACCAAAGAACCTTTCGTCATGTGCGTTTCGCTCCCGAATTGGACGATCATATTGCTAACGGCTTTTACAGAAGGGTCACGGAGTGTCGAACCATCATTAAATTCTGGTAAGTCTTTAAATCCTGTAATGAAAAATCTTTCATATAAGCTTTGTTTTCGGCGTCTGTAGATAAAAAAACTATGCTCATTTGAAGTATAATGTCAGGTATGCTATTTTATTTCTATTGTACCAAGTGTCGCTGAGATTAAACTAAGGGGAACACTATGAATTGACTGAAGTCTTTCAAAATTAAAATACAATGTATATAGGGAGAACGTCCGTTAAACACAGTTTTATTTACAAAATTATTCTTCGAGTTGGCAAATATGGTTAATGTAAAGATATTGTTACACAACCAATGAAAATGTTTTCTCTTTTGGAAACAATATCAGTATATAAAGCTTGTTGTAGTTGTAATACATTAAGAGATGCAGGACGGGATAAAAAGTATCATTGCCTACCTATGAGTGGTGTTACAACAAAATCCTAACCCTCGGGGGAATTCCTGAATGTCCAACCCTAGGCAAGCCTTGAGCTGGATGTTCATGAATTACCCTCGGGTTGTGACATCCTATAGGTAGGGTAAGAATCTATTAATAAACTGTTTTTCATAAGTACAATGAATGGCATTCTGGTAGTATATATGAATGCCTCAAAGACATCAGTAGCTTCTGTTCCGGAGACCAGTTCATCAACCGATAGGTATTTTGTGAACAAATGAATGATAATTGACAATACATAATACCTACTGTAGGCTCAGGTTTCTGACAGAACTGGCAGCAGTGCATACATTGTAATATTTTGCTTTTCCAATGATCTTAAAGTACAGACATAATATTTGGTTTTACAGAGATCATATGGTTATGATGTATCGATACCTGTACTGTAGGCCTAATCAGTTCGATTGCATGAAGCATGTGCTAGCTCTTTTAAAGAGTGTGATCGCCATCTGACAACCTCGAAGCGTATGCACAGGTATCAACGTTATGGCATGACAATTCTATTTATCTAATGGAGATTATATGATCAAATAAATTCTATTAAAGGACGCTATGTCAAGGATATTTTGGAAACTTGATTAAACGTGGTAAATCAGGGATATTTCGCATAAGATGCCTTACCCATTTTTTGATATCTGTAAGTGTGATCCATTGCAACTCCTCCTCTTACAGGCTTTCTGGCTTCATCAGATATCATTACGACGGCGGCATCCACGCTGGAAGCCAGATCAGGATTAAACACTGCCCTCTGTACAAATCCACAGGCGTTTCCACTGGGGTATAAGGAACTTGGAGCTGGCTGGTAAACATCAACACGATTCATTTCACTATGGGTAAAGTCAACCTTTGAATCAACATTAAAAAGTACATGGGCACATGTTAGAAAACCTATGCTATCATTGTATTTTACAAACGGACCCAGAGTTCCTCCGCCATTTTGTACTGGTTGTTTCCCTATGTTGCATCCCATTTTCAAATCTGTATGGCGTAACGAACTAGGAAACGTTTGATATCCAAACTCAAAGTAACCTTCCCGTACATCGGTATCAATTGTATTTTTTTCTCCTACATCAAGTTTTTTTGGGAATTCTTTCTCTCCTAGAGGCACCACGCCTTTTGTACTACAGTAAAGCACAATGCAGAGACCCGGTTCAACTGATCCTCCCCTGTTTTTCGACCGTACAGAGCAAGCACTGATAATATTGAGGTTGCTATGGTTACACCATAATGCAGAGCTGTGTGACTGTATTGCTCTTTGTGCAATTTCTATCTCCTCATTTGAAAGGTTGCGGCTTGAGTCTTCCTTTAATTTCACTATTCTCGCTTCACTGTCGATCTTGTATGGGTTGCGTAACATGACTGTACCGATATATTCCTTTTCAAGATCTTGCGCCTGCATTATCTCTGTGGAATATACCACAAAAACTCTCCTCCTTGTACCGTCGATCTCTTTTCTATGACCTGGTATAACTGCAGGGTTTAGTTCCGAATATTTATTGCCCAGTCGTTCTCCAATTTCGGCCATGTAAATCGCTTCAGTTTCGTCATTTACATGCACACTACTCATACAGTAAGCTAAGTTGTTGTCGTCTGCGAACTTTATCATTGCCTTAACAGCTGGGATATTTTCCATGAATGTGGCAACATACAAGGCCGTTGCATTAGTCTCCTTAATTTCAGCTGATGAGCTCTTAAAAACATCAGGGTCTATTTCTATGCGTTCATTCCAGTTATATTTTGGCGACATTGACTTAAGTACAAACTCGACAGCTTCGGGTGTACCAAATGCTGCTAAAATTAGCATTGGGTCGACTGGAAAAGGTTCCGAACCGAATGTTCTTTTCTGAAATACATCTTGAAAGGCTTCAATATCAGAACCATTCCCCTTCACTGCTTCAATCAGTCTTTCAACATCTGTAAGTAAATCAAAGTACTGTAAGTACTGAATTGAAAAAGCATTGATGTAACAAAAATTGAGTTCAAAGAAGGCAAATATGACATAATTAACATTTTAGAGAGTGTATTTTCTTGCAAGTCTCATATCCTTATCTTTTTGAGTCATTTATCTGTGTTCATTTATTCATTTTAAATAAAGTTAAGATTGCAGACAATCATTCCTCCTCATATCAAAAGAAGAATTTAAAAATTAGGAGAAGATTTTGAGAAAATACGAACAGAATTCCGTAGTTTAGCAGGGTGACTTGCCACACGCAGTGTTCAAATGTACTTCGGTATTTTTTTTATCAGATATTTAAATGCATTTAATACGCTGGTTAAATATTGTATATAATGGGAAATATATCTTGACTTGCAAGTTTACATCACAGTTCTAACATAGGTGACTCCAAGTCCGCTTTGCGTGATGACAACTTTGTTTACATTGGGCCGTTTACACTATGGCTGAGTGTCACAATATTTCACTGCATCTTTATCCCAGTATTTTATATTCCCTTCGAGCTCGTTAATGAAAGGATGCTTGCTGGCAATCCGTGCGAAATGGAAATATGTTAGCTTCTGCATAAATCATCCAGACGCTTGATGAGTGCGTAGTCAACAAGCGTCTGTTTGAGTGAGACTTGGTTAATTTCAGACGTCCGTCGTAATGACATGATCACAATACGAACGTACCTGTTCTCCAAAATGACTATCAATATACACGTAAACCCAAAAAACTTTTGTGTCTTTCTTATGTCACAATGAATTTAGATTATGTCATTATATAATAGATTATTAATGTATATTATCAAAGTACCAGGTACTTAACGTTACATACCAAAATCCTGGCAATTCTTTCATTTAGTGTTACCCAAACCGGTAGTTTAGATTGAAATATATGCTAATGACTGGCGAGAACATCATTTATAGACGTTAACGCTATAGTCTTTGTAGAAATGTTTGTAACTATACTATTTATGAAAAATACCACATAAGTTTTTCATTGCAATTAAATGCACTATGACAACATATTTGTTCTAGGAAGATGCAAATGAGAGGTCAATCGCATTTCAGCAAAATTTACCATAGGGTAGGAGATCATCCAAGCCTCCGGTGGACTCAGGTAGTGTGGTTTCACCTCCTATAGGATTTACCGCCATTCCCGTCAATATCCTCTCCGAAAATGCATCTACAGTATAAAAAAGAACACCCACATTTAAAGTTATATGTGCGGTAACTGGCCGAAAATTCTGGCGTGTTTATTTGTCTTCATTAATCTTTGATGAATTAAGCCGTGAACATAATTCAAATGGCTTCAGATGCCTTATAAACGTTAGTTACAGCACAGTAATTATGCAATGTAAAACTTATAACTTTAAGGGATAAAATTGGTGATAATGAAAGTAGATGTTTTGATTTTTTAGGATAACTCCTGCATGATGTTCTGTGATTAATATTGAATATTATCATAACCAAAACTAATAATATGCGATATAAATTACGTCCCGATAATTCTAAATTGCATTCTTATATGGCCATGGGCCGTAACGGTCACCTAACGTCTCGCAGAAAACAACATAGCCACAGTATATAGTAGCGACTAACAATTAAGGCAATACAAGGAGCGCCACATGTGATGAGTTTAACCTTAACAGTAGGTCATTGGTAGCCCTTCATCATAGTATGCTGCGTTGTACAGCCCACAATTCCGTACTCTTTTGCCGCTTAGTTATTAACAAGAAGTCGTTTACAAAATAAGCCTATTTGATCCCTGTGACCTTGAATGACGATCAAGGTTAGTTTATTTGAATACACTTGGTAGCCTTTCATACCAGCATGCTACAGGCCAATTATCAAGTACCATAGGTCTTTCGGTTATTGGGAAAAATCGTTTGAATGATGAAAAGTGTATGCACAGCGCACGACGGCGGGCGGAACAAATCAAATCACCGCAAACTGGCCACATACTTTCACAACACTCCCCTTGTTTAGAAATGTTATATACGAGAACATTTAAGAAACTAAGTTTAATTAAAAAGAATTGCTGTATATTCTGTATGTTCTACCCCGAAGGACATGGCATCTCAGCCTTAGCAAGAAAATTTGAGATCAAGAAGTACGAACAACTTATCATCAAAGGTCTTTGAAGATTGTCCTTTGCAAAGTGCACGAGGCTTTGGTCAATGTATCATCGTAGTCTATGTACGTTCAACATGGTCTCGCATACATCGTGCGAATTCCATATTCACACATTGCATACAGGGGAGACCAACAAACCAACTTTTGATTTAATCTTGATTTTAGCTATTGTCTTGATTTATGACGCCTCATTTTATTAATTTATCTGTGCCGTACCGATTTCAAAAGTAATCAACCTCTAATTGCTTAGTTATCTTCCTACATATAACTATAAAATAAGAAATTTAGAATATTATGCCTAATTATTCGTTTTTGAATTTAATTACAAAACTCATATACGCGTCAGGAAATCGAGGGGCATAACTCTAATCAGAATATCATACAGTTATTCGCTTATTTTCCCTCAGTCTACGTATGTGTGTTGTTAATCACCTGCTTAAAAAAGGAGGTAATGATTCAGTGGAGTATTCGCCTTGTACGTGAGTAAATATTATACAAACAGCCTAAACAGGTGTGGTCAATCTCTTATTGAGAGTTGTCATCAGCCAACGGTAGATATTTCCTAAGCACGAAGGCATGTTATGTAGTAGAAGAATAGGTTGATTATGTTTAAATGCCAAGAAATACATTTCTTGCAAACTATACCATACCCTTGTCTTTCTTACCGTGGCCAAGTGACGAGTCTGGATCGTCCGTCATTACCGTGGTCTGGGCTGGATCGTCCGAAATTAGCAAGGTCTGGGCTGGATCATCTGACATTACCAAGGTCTGGGCTGGATCGTCCAACATTACCAAGGTCTGGGCTGGATCGTCCGACATTACCGAGGTCTGGGCTGTATCGTCCGACATTACCGAGGTCTGTGCTTGATCGTCCGACATTACCAAGGTCTGGGCTGGATCGTCCGACATTACCGAGGTCTGTGCTTGATTGTCTGACATTAACAAGGTCTTGGCTGTATCGTCCGACATTAGCGAGGTCTGGGCTGGATCTTCCGACATTACCGAGGTCTGGGCTGTATCGTCAGACATTACCGAGGTCTTGGCTGGATCGTCCGACATTACCGAGGTCTGTGCTTGATTGTCTGACATTACCAAGGTCTTGGCTGTATCGTCCGACATTAGCGAGGTCTGGGCTGGATCTTCCGACATTATCGAGGTCTGGGCTGTATCGTCCGACATTACCGAGGTCTTTGCTGGATCGTCCGACATTACCGAGGTCTGGGCTGGATCGTCCGACATTACCGAGGTTTGAGCTGTATCGTCCGACATTACCGAGGTCTGGGCTGGATCGTCCGACATTACCAAGGTCTTGGCTGGATCGTCCGACATTAGCGAGGTATGGTCTTTACTGAACATTTCTACCTCATCAGATGCTTTGGTCTGAAAAAGTAAAAACCATCTATGGTATTATGCATAGATTACATAAGCCCAAAGAAATATCAACAAAACCCTAAATGCATATTTCGTCTCAATACTCAATATTCAGGAGATACATTTGTCTTGATTGTCACTGGTTACATGAAATCACATTTTCATATAATGACAACTTATGTTCAATAGACATGGAGTCGCCTTATGCGTCGGTTTACTAGACTGAATGTTCCAAATACCTTTCAATAACATCGATGGATCAATTGATTCTGTCAAATAATAATACATCTATATTACCGTTAGGATGGTAAAGTTAAATATATTTTTCTATCCTTTTTGTTACACTTTCTTTGAAAATATCAATTTGATTTACATTAAAACCTGGATATAATAATTTCATTGTGACAGTGAAAACAATTCCATCCGACTTTAAAGTGTGTTTTTTATGAAAACAGTTATGCTTTGTGTAAAATATACTGAATATAGATTGTTAGAATACCTCTTCCTGGACAGAGGATATTTTATTGAATTTATTTTATTTGATACTGCGGACCTTGCTGGTTGGATATTTATGTTGCACCAGTTTCAACAAGAGGGATCATGTGCGCCCACCGTAAATTATTTTTGTCCTGTCAAAGAAATATGTCCTTTTCTCTGCTTTCCCTCCGTTTTCCATTTGAAAAAATTTAAATAAACATAGGGAAACTTCACATAAAGGTTATTCAGCTGCAGCGTACTTTTCAGTCTTTGTGTACTTGTCGAATGATTATTGTATGTTATGAATTTCTTGTCAAATGTCTTACTATTGGATACGATGGTGTTCTTAGATTTGATTTTAAATGGACATACGATACTAAGCAGACCGTACAAGTTTAATGTGATTAAGACCTCTTCAGTGCTTTCTGAAAAAGTTTCCGAACAGATTTTGACGCGAACCATAGAATAATCTACATATGTATACCTGTTGATGAAAACAAAGATCACCCCTATTACCTTCTTTACCGATTCTGTTTAATTTCATCCCGCCATTGTCTTGGATGATATGTGTGGATGTGGTTCGAAATGAAATGGATATTCAGAACCAGGGATCAAGCAGACCATATATGACCTTTCTATTTTTATTGAACCACCAACCTGCAGTCAGTACCGTGCAACTGTCCCACATTGGACTCGAACTCGCGACCCAGATGTGGAGGACTTATTGCAAGTAACAAGTTGGAAACCAGCTAAGACCAAAATTAGTTACAACGTATGCATGTCACCTAAAGAGCCAATAGAACTAACATGCTTACCATATTCGCATGTGCTGTGTAAATTGGTTGTATTTGTTATTGTATATAGTTACGTGTTGATATTTTAACAAAGTTGGCATTTGCAAATAAGCAATATAAGATTGAGGCTTGATCGTCTCTAAATGTAACTCGATATCGGTTCCTTTGTTTTACGTTTAACGTTCAATCAAGGTAAAATGAGGGAACATATCACTAAAAGTTACATTGCAAGTAACACTCTTCATAGTTATAGAAATCCCATTTAATCTATTTAACACGATGTTTTCAAAACCTGTTCAATGTTATTATATCTCGGTAATTTAACACGTGCCATGTCATTGAGCTGTATTGATCATATTCCAAAATTTTTAGAAAAATCCCAAAATCTAAATGATCAACTAACAACATGTTCCGTAAATTCAGAACACAATAATACCAGCCAATCACAAACGACGATTTAGTTTACCTACCTACCTACCTACCGACCTATAATTACCTATGATAATAGCGTTATAAAGTTGACGTTTAAACATGTGTAAATGTAACTTGATATCGATCCTCTATTTTACTAGTCTCATATTCATTCGTCCTAGCTAAAAACAGACTCTCTAGCGAGAAGTTTCATTGAGACTTATACTATTTCCCATGGTTATATCAACTTCATTTCATTGTGCTGATTACATCCAAAGAGGCTGACATTGAAGACACATTGAATATTAACCTAGCTTTAATGTGTTGAAAATTCATTCCAATTAACAAAAATGTTAACATCAATTAATGGAATTAAGGTTTGGCATATTTATTAGAATCGCTAAAAGACAGCACGATTAGAGAGATAATCTTTTTAATCAGTTTACACCCAATCTGTTAATTACCTGAATGTCAAATAATATCAAAAAATACTTACTCTACTAGGATTTGCTCCACGCTGAAGAAGTTTGACTATATCAGTATGTCCTTTTTCAGCAGCACTTTTTAAGGGTTCTCCCTGTGTACAAGTTTTGTATTAATTATCGAAGATAATTCTACATACACACATTTGACGTTTTAGTTTGTGTAAATGTATCTCTAGTTCGGTTCCTCTATTTTTTTTTTAGTTTCATTAGTCCAGCTGAAGAAACGGTCTATCAATCGAGAAGTTTCATTGTGACTAGTACAGAGTGTTTCAGAAAACATGTCCCGAATTTACTGTTTAATAAAATCCTAACCCACAAAGATCCAGAAATAAATTGTACACCATTAAAACATGAATATCCATATAATTCTATTGGTGGGTATTTATAGGCAGTCTATATGCCACAAAATTACACTCCTGTAATTTAAAAGTATTAGGAAATGACATCACTTGTATGATATATTTATCATTGGGATTGATTAAAAACATGCTATTTCAATCAGTTGTAACCATTAAAAACATGCTATTTCAATCAGTTGTAACCATAACAATGAATTATGACACTTTTAGGGATATCAGTATGCAATCATATTCGAATGCTACTATAGGAGGAAAGCATTAGTTAAACAATGGCATATGTTTTGAACAGTTCATGAATCAAAACGGTTTTGAAGATGAAAAACTACATACATGCTAAATATCTTGCATATAAGTTCCAATAAAAGAAATGTTGATATAAATTTTTGGATAGAAAATTTAGCAGATTTATTGGAATGCTACTATAGGAGGAAAGCATCAGTTAAACAAGGATAGATATTTTAAACAGTTTATGAATAAAAATGGTTTTGAAGATAAAAACTACATACAGACTAAATATCTTGCATATAAGTTTCAATAAAGAAATATTGATATAAATTTATGGAAAGAAAAATAGCATACTTATTCGAATCACAGAAAATCACGGTAAGAATGTTAAAGTTTGGTGTTATCAGTCCGCAACCATATAAGCCAATCACAGGCACAGTTTAAATAGTCAGGGTATGTTTACTAAATCTTATGATAACATCATTGAAACGTTAAGTAATGAAATTGTCTGTTACAAAGTTAAGATATTTACATTGTGATTAATACCAATTTTAAGGGATTGCTACGATAAAGCTTCGATAAACAATGGCATAATATTGGAACAATATATGAATGATTTTTTAAAAGATTAAAACCTACTTTTGATATGTTGGAAATTCATTCCAATTAATAGAAATGTTAACATCAATTAAAGATGCTTCGCCGCCGACAGAGCATAAATGATATTTATCATTTATACAATAATTGGTGTTTAATCGTATATATATATATGACTAATGAACGCAAAAAATTATACAAAATACAAATATTTCATGGCCTACTGTGCTCTAGTTCATAATATTTAACCCGAGGTGGTGGTAATCAACAAATGTTATATTGCACGAGGCCGAAGGCCGAGTGCAATATAATATTTGTTGATTACCATCACCGAGGGGTAAATATTATGAACTAGAGCACAGTAACCCATGAAATATTTGTTTTATTACATAATCACCAGTTTTTCAGTTGAATATTATTATAAAATGAATACGACAATCACTTAACAAAATCATCAGCACCGTACCGTACGGAAAAGCTTCAAATCCTATTGAAGATTGACATATAAACCACGTACGTCACGTTGTAACTCCGGTTTGGATGTCTTATTGTCTTTTTTTACAATATTAGACCTGCATGCAGCCTTTTGATCTAATAAATTCGCCGTGTCCTTCCCCTACTCGATAAACGTCTACATGACGTGCTTGTTTCGAGATCTATAAAGCTAGCGCGAAATTGTACGTGAACCTTTGTGACGTCATAAAAAAGTAACTCACTGTTACGCGCGATTCCTCGGAGGTTTTCTACAAAACTAGACAATAACAGCGAGGTGTTCCTAAAGCCGTGCAATATAACATCTCGTACCGTGCAATATAACGTTTCCATGGGAGCGTGCAATATAACTTCGAACCGTGCAATATAACAAGGTTTTATTGAACGGTCGGTGTAATAGTTGAAAATATTATATTACTTCATATATAGATTGGTGTAAACAAAGTATGTAATAAAATAATTTATTTTGCCTTTGGTGCATAAGCGATCAGTACTTCATTCCATATAGGATATAATGCCACGGAATTTTTTCGGGATGCAATTAATTATTTTTTATATTTTCAACTTGAAGTGAAATTAGAAGCTCAAACTTTTTAATGGTGGTAATGGTGTAAATTAAGTAACTTTTGTAATCGAAGAAAAATACAAAATCGTCTGCACTGTTTTTAATAGCGAAAAAATACCATTTGTCATCGTTGGAACATCTTTAATGGAAAGAACGTTTTGCATATTTATTAAACGTGTTAAAAATTTGCAAAATCACGATAAGAGTGATAGATTTTATTTATCGAAGAAATAATCAGTTTAACACACAATCTGTTAATTACTTGAATGTCAAATAAAATTTAAAAAAAATACTTACCGAACTAGGATTTGCACCCTTCTCAAGGAGAACTTGACTATTTCGATGTGTCCTTTTTCAGCAGCTCTTCCTAATGGGATTTCCCTGTGGAAAGGGTTTGTATATATATATATTGGAGACAATTTTACATACACACATTTGGCGTTTTAATTTGTGCAAATGTAGCTCAATCTCGGTTCCTCTATCTTATTGTCTGAATTACATTAATCCAGCTGACGAAACGCTCTATCTATCGAGAAGTTTCACTGTGACTAGTACAGGATGTTTCAGAAAACATGCCAAGAATTTAATGTTTAATAAAATCCAAACCCACACAGATCAGATATAAATTATAGACCATTCAATATGGATATCCATAGAATTATATCGGGGTGTATATATAGGTGTAGTTTAAGACATTTAGTTTATATGCCACATAAAAAAACTCCTTAAATTTTAAAAGTATTCGGAAATGACGTCACTTGTATAAGTAACGTCATCTGAATATAAGTCAAGATTTTTCCTAAATGTCGAATTTAATCTGTGAGTATTTATTGCAAAAATATTCAAACTGTAGTATTGTTGTAAAAACAACATTTTGTTGTTTTGCACATTAACGCGTATTTATCTGCCCAAAATTCACCTCTGATGTAGTTCCATCGTAAAAATAATTATTTCTACCTCAATACTGTAAATCTATGTAATCGAATATAAAAACCAATATATCATTTTTAAGTGATGTAATTAATGACGTCATACTGTTTTATTGTTAAATCCTTGCCGTAAATGATTGTATTACAACTAAAGATGATATCATTTGCTATCCATAATGTCTTTAATATGTGAAATTATGATTTTTCATGAAGAAGTTATAATAGTCTAAAGTCGGGACATGTTTTCTTTAACTACCTGTACTCTTTTCCATGGTAATATCAACTTCATTTTCTTACTTATTACATCCACATAAGCTGACATTGAATATATATTCAGACATACATGTATATGGTTATTCTTCATTTTCAGATGTTATAATGTTGTGACCTTTATACAATGTTGTTATTTGGCACCATTGATTCAACAGTTTGGTGATAATATCTCATTGAGATTGTTTGGAAACATGTTATTTCAATCAGCTGTATTGATCCTATCCCATACACAATTCGAAAAAGTTGTGATCATAATAAAGAACTATGACACTCTTAGGGATATCAGTACGCAATCATATAAGCCAATCACAGGCAAAGTTTAAATAGTCACGGTAACTTTTATCCAATATGATTATAGCATACTTAAAACATAATGCTATACAATTTACTTGTTGCACACAAAGCTGAATTATTTACATTATGATTGATAACAATGCAATGCTACTATAGGAAGAAAGCATCAGTTAAACAATGACAGATATTTTAAACAGTTTATGAATCAAAGTGGTTTTGAAGATAGTAACTACATATATGGTAAATATCTTGCATATACTGTAAGTTCATATGCAAGAAATGTTGATATAAATTTATGGATAAAACATTTGGCATATTTATTCCAATCGTAAAAAATCACGATCAGAGAGTTAAAGTTTGGTGTTATCAGTCCGCAACCTACGATGGCCCATATCAGCCGACATGGCAACTGCTTTACTAAACTGTAGTTGTACACACATTTTTGGTGATTGTCATGGCAACTGCTTTAGTAAAAAGCACTTCCCAACGTGTTTTGTCATTTTACTAGTTTGGCAACTGCTTTACTAGAGTAACTGCTTTGTCATCCTTACGCGTGGCCCATATCAGCCGTATTGGCGAGTGTCTGGCTTTTGAGACAATTAACATTCCACGCCGATATCTAACCTAGTTTGACGCTGTGCACGTGTACTGATAAATGACCTTTGAAACCAAAACCATATTTTACGACACTTTTTCTTGGTAGAATCATTGGTAGATAACGCAATCTGTGGCTAATGTTGACGTTTGAATGAAAATGGGTTTTCAGTGAAGTAACTCAATATATTATAAAATTTCATACTAATGTTTATTCATCTTAAATAATATCAGGTATTATGTAAAAATATGGATTTTCCCTAGTTAGGGGCATATAATGTGAGATTTAGGTGAGTTGAATGCCTGCATTAAATTAGCTTTCCTCCTAGACTGGCAACCAGTTCCTAGTATATTGGGAAAAAATGACTGAAGTTTGGCTCTATTTTTTTGTCTCTACTAAGTATACATGTCTGATTAAGTTTCAAACTAAGGAGAGATAATTTAGCTATTATTTAATTGTCCCTATCCTATGGCTGTAACCTCTCCCCATCCGGCTCTCAAAATTAGTTTACTGTTAATTACCGTACAATAACTTGTTACCACCTATGGCTATGTTATTTGTATATAACTTTAATCGCCTTTGTCTTGTGTCGTAAAGTATCGTTTTGGTTTCAAAGGTCATTTAATCAGCACACCTGTACGGCATCAAACTAGGCTTGATATCGGTGTGGAATGTTAATTGTCTCAAAAGCCAGACACTCGCAAATACGGCTGATATGGGCCACGCGTAAGAATGACAAAACAGTTACTCTAGTAAAGCAGTTGCCAAACTAGTAAAATGACAAAACTCGTTGGCAAGTGCTTTTTACTAAAGCAGTTTTGCCATGACAATCACCACAAATGTGTGTACAACTACAGTTTAGTAAAGCAGTTGCCATGTCGGCTGATATGGGCCATCGTAGCAACCATATAAGCCAATCATAGGCACAGTTCAAAGAGTCAGGGTAATTTTGACCCAATATGATTATAGCATACTTAAAACGTTAGGCTATACAATTGCTTGTTACACACAAATCCAAAATGAATTATTTACGATATGGTTAATAACAATGCAATGGAGTTCTATTATAGGAGGAAAGCATCAGTCAAACAATGGCATATATTTTGAACAGTTTATGAATCAAAATGGTTTTGAAGATAAAAACTACATATATGCTAAATATCTTTCATACAAGTTCCAATTATAGAATGTTAATATAGATTTATAGATAGAAAATTAAGCATATTCATTCGAATCGCAAAAAGATACGATCAGAGAGTTAAAGTTTGGTGTTATCAGTCCGCAACCATATAATCCAATCACAGGCAGAGTTTACTTAGTCATGTTATGTTTACTAAATCGTATGATAACATAATTAAAACTTTAAGTAATGAAATTGTCTTTTACAAAGTTGAATTATTTACATAATGATTAATACCAATCTTAAAGAGACAATTCGATATACGGGTACATTGAATCTTGCACATATTTCGAATACAAACCAGTTCTAATTGAAATTAGATAAGTTGGTCTAACTGTGATTTGTCAGAAAAACCCACTGTAGTCAAATGAATGTGAACTGTACAATCGCCATTATGCATAGCCTTGTATGCCGAACCCTGACTCTTGCCTTTGTTGTAAAGAATTCTTTGTTTTGAACTTCTCAAAACGCTCTTACAGTTGTGTTAACATTATTAGATGCATATTCTTGTCTAAAAATAATTTCATCAACTCCTCAGTAGTTATGTATTGCTTTTGTTTAATGTGCGTGACTTTGATTCGGGCAAGGGTACAGCGTACATGTTGTACTTGCTTGATCGTATTGATCAAGGGTTTGGAATTTCATTTAAAACACTTAACAATGTTGTGGAACTTGTCACTATTTCTTGTCATATGTTTCATAAGGATTGTAGAGCAATACATTTATGTCATATTTTGCTTCGTGGTTATGTAACAATTAGCCGCGCTTAATTGTCCCTTTAAGGGATTGCTACTCAATGAATAAAGCATGCAGTAAACAATGGCATATTATTAGAACGATATATGAATCAAACTATTTTAAAGATTAAAACATACATTTAATATGTTGGAAATTCATTCCAATTAAAGGAAATGTTAATATCAATTAATGGAAAGAACGTTTGGAAATTTTATTTGAATTGCTAGAAATTTGCAAAATCACTACTGGGTCGCGACCAGTTACCGTGATTTTCTCACGAGGTTTTTTTAAGGTTTTTTTCAAAACTGACACACAGAAGGCGTTGAGAAAATCGACATGAATTATCTTTAGATCCAAGATACTTCAGTAACAAAGTCGTTTGTTTAATCTTTTGATATATTATGTTTTTTGACCAGGACTCGGCCATTTATTTTCACCGTTAATTGGTACAGCTTTTACAGGACCAGTTACCGTGATTTCAAAATGGAAAGGAAATGCGCTTTTAAAAACATGCTTATTGCACCAAAACTTAGAGTTTGTGTTTCACTAAAGCGACCAACATCTATATGATATGTATTAGTGGAATAATATAATCGTAATGCATTGGTTATATTTTGGGATCCAGTGACTGATCGAAAGAATTACGGAAAAAAGGACTGTCTAAAGGTGCGTTCGATAGGTGACCGGGGAATCACTAAAAACAGGATTCAGCTCTGGGCAGGAGTAAAAATTAGACAAAACAAAAGTGTAAACGACCTAAAACTTACAGAAATTCAATGCATACCATATTAATTTATTTTGTTTGAAAAAAGGTAAACTCAAGACGTCTTAACCAGGTAAACACTACCTTCTGTTTTAAGATCCTGTCCATCCATGCCCGATCGGTAATTTGCCATATACCCATTATTTTTGCATACTTTGACCTACTTTGATGCAGACGAATTTTGGAAACGACTGACAAAAACATAACGTGAACAAATGATGCGCTAAGAAGATCTGTTCATGAAATTGGATCAGGATTAATCAATATGCAAGTACGATACGTTAGTCATGATTTCAAGACTATGCCAATCTTTGTACCCCACTGCTGTGATATTAGTTTTGGCAAGTGTTAACTAATTGATATTTCATAAATATAAAGCGTAGATATGGTTGTCAATATCGGTTTCACTAATAGATTTTGTTTTGTTGAAGAATGAACTACTTGAATCGGAGGCTACACGGTTGATTTAAGCTGTTCAAAAAAACATATACTTCAAAAACTCAAACATACTATCAGTGTATACTTGGTTAGACCGAAAATAGAGTGGTATGTGCAGCAGCAAACTCACTAGATTCAACAGATGACATAACTAGATGAGTCTACAGTTACAATAACACGATTTTTGGTAATTGGTACATCACGGTAACTGGTCGCGACCCAGTATAAGAGTGATAGATTTTATAATCGATAAATAATCAGTTTACACACAATCTGTTAATTAACTGAATGTCAAGTATAATTAAAGAAATACTTACCCAAATAGGATTTGCTCCCTTCTCAAGGAGAAGTTTGACTATTTCGGTGTGTCCCCTTTTTCAGCAGCTCTTCCTAAGGGGTCTCCCTGTGTAAAGGGTTTGTATTATATATTGAAGACAGTTTCACATACACATAAGACGTTTTTAAATTCAATCTCGGTTACTTTATTTTTGTCTGAAATTCACGAATCCCGCTGACGAAGCGGTCTATCTATCGAGAAATTTCATTGTGACTAGTACAGGTTGTTTTAGAAAACATACCCCGAATTTTATGATTAATAAAATCCTAACCCACAAAGATCCAGATATAAATTATATACCATTCAAACATGGATGTCCATAGTGTTTTTGTTGGTGTGTATATATATGTGTAGTTTAAGACATGTAGCTTATATGCCACATAAAACAAACTGCTATAATTTAAAAAGTAATCGGAAATGACATCACTTGTATGAGTAACGTCATTTGGATATTAGTCAATAATTTGCCTGAATGTCGCCTTTAATCTGTGAGTTTTTATTTAAAAATTTTCAAACTGTAGCATTGTTGTTTCTGTGTAACATTAAGGTATATTTATCTGCCCAAAATTTACCTCTGATGCAGTTTCATCGTAATATTAATTATTTTTACCACGATATTGTAAATCTATGTAATCGAACGTTAAAACCAATATATCATTTTATAGTGATGTCATTAATGACGTAATAATGTTTTATTATTAAATCCATGCCGTAAATGATTGTATTACAACTAATGGTGATATCATTTGCTATCCATAATGTCGTGAATTTATGAAATTATGATTTTTTTATGAAGAAGTTATAATAGTTTAAAGTCGGGACATGTTTTCTAAACACCCTGTACTATTTCCCATGGCAATATCAACTTCATTTTCGTGTGGAGATTACATCCACAGAAGCTAACATTAAACACATATTGAGACATATATGGTTATTCTTCATCTTCAGATTTTATAATGTTGTGACTTTTACATGATGTTGTTATTTAGCACCATTGATTCAATAATTTGGTGATACTATCTCATTGGGATTGATTGGAAGCATGTTATTTTAATCAGATGTATTGATCATATTCCAAGCACAATTCGAAAAATTCGTGATCATAATATTAACTATGAAACTTTTAGGGATATCAGTACGCAATTATATAAGCCAATCACAGGCAAAGTTTAAATATGGTAATGTTTACCCAAGATGATCATAGCATGCCTAAAACCTTAGGCTATGCAATTGCTTGTTACACACAAAGCTGAATTATTTACATTATGATTGATAACAATGCCAATGGAATGCTACTATAGAAGGAAAGCATCAGTTAAACAATGGCATATATTTTGAACAGTTTATGAATCAAAATGGTTTTGAAGATAAACAAAAACTACATACTTATATACTAGAAATCTTGCATATTATAAGTTCCAATAAAAGGAAATGTTGATATAAATTTATGGATAGAAAATTCAGCATTTTTATTCGAATCGAAAAAAAAACACAATAAGAGAGTTAAAGTTAGGTGTTATCAGTCCGCAACCATATAAGCCAATCAAAGGCAAAGTTTGAATAGTCAGTGTATGTTTACTCAATCTAATGATAACATTTTTGAAACGTTAAGTAATGAAATTGTCTGGTACAAAGTTAAATTATTTACATTGCGATTAATACCAATCTTAAGGGATTGCTACTCTATGAATAAAGCATGCAGTAAACAATGGCATAATATCGGAACAATATATGAATCAAAATGTTTTAAAGATTAAAACCTACCTTTAATATGTTTGAAATTAATTCCGATTAAAAGAAACGAAAAGAAAGATTTGCATATTTATTTGAATTGCTAAAACTTTGCAAAAAGCACGATAAGAGTGACTGATTTTATTTATCGAGAAATAACAGTTTACACACAATCTGTTAATTACCAAATTGTTAAATAAAGTAAAAAAAACATACTTACCTCATAGGGATCGGCTCCCTTATCAAGGAGAATTGTGACTATTTCGGTGTGTCCTTTTTCAGCAGCTCTTCCTAAGGGGTCTCCCTGTGTAAAGGGTTTGTATTATACATTGAAGTCATTTTTTTTAAACACACATTTGACGTTTTAATTTGTGTATATGTAACTTAATCTTGGTTCCTCTATTTTATTTATCAGAATTTACTTAATCCAGCTGACGAAGCGGTCTATCTATCGAGAAGTCTCATTGTGACTAGAACAGGGTGGTTCAGTAAACATGTCCCGAGTTTAATGTTATAATAAAATCCTAAATCACAAAGATCCATATATAAAATGTAGACCATTCAAACATGGATATCCATATAATTTTATTGCATAGGTGTGTGTATTTATAGGTGAAGTTTAGGACATGCGGTTAATATGCCGCATAAAACAAACTCTTGTAATTTCAAAAGTATTCGGATTTAATCTGTGAGTATTTATTGCAAAATATTCAAACTGTAGCATTGCTGTAAAAACAACTTTTTTGTTGTTTCTGTATAACATTAAGGTTTATTTATCTACCTAAAAATCACCTCTGATGCAGTTCCATCGTAAAAATAATTCTTTCTACCAAAATAATGTAAATCTGCATAATCAAATGTAAAAAACAATATATCATTTTAAGTGATGGCATTAATGACGTCTGAAAAATCCCTTACTACTATTTTCTATGGCAATATCAACTTCATTTTCTTGTGCTGGTTACATCTACAGAAGATGACATTGAATACATATTCAGACATATATGGTTATTCTTCATCTTTAGATGTTATAATGTTGTGACTTTTATATGATGTTGTTATTTAGTACCATTGATTCAACAGATGGCGATAATATCCCATTGGAATGATTGGAAACATGTTATTTCAATCAGCTGTATTGATCATATTCCAAACACAATTCGAAAAATTTGGGACCATAATAATGAACTATGACACTTTAAGGGATATCAGTACGCAATCATATAAGCCAATTACAGGCAAAGTTTAAACAGTCAGGGAAATGTTTACCCAATATGTTTATAGCATACTTATAATGTTAGGCTATAAAATTGCTTGTTACATAAAAAGCTGAATTATTTACATTATGCTTAATAACAATGCAATGGAATGCTACTATAGGAGGAAAGCATCAGTTAAACAATGGCATATATTTTGAACAGTTTATGAACCAAAATGGTTTTGAAGATAAAAACCACATATATGCTTCATATCTTGGATATAAGTTGAAATAATAGAAATATTGATATAAATGTATGGATAGACAATTTAGCATACCTACTCGAATTCCAAAAAAATCACGATTAGAGAGTTAAAGTTTGGTTTTATCAGTCCGCAACCACATACGCCAATCACAGGGACAGTTAAGATAGTCAGTGTATGTTTACTAAATCTTATGATAACATAATTGAAACGTTAAGTAATGAAATTGTCTGTTACAAAGTAAAATTATTTACATTATGATTAATACCAATCTTAAGGGATTGCTATTCTATGAATAAAGCATGCAGTAAACAATGGCATATTATTGGAACAATATATGAATAAAAATGGTTTTAAAGTTTAAAACCTACCTCTATTATGTTGGAAATTTATTCCAATTAAAAGAAATGTTAACATCAATTTATGGAAAGAACGTTTCTCATATGTATTTAAATTGCTAAAAATTTGCAAAAGCACGATAAGAGCGATAGATTTTATTTATCGAGAAATAATCAGTTTACACATAATCTGTTAATTACCTAAATGTCAAATAAAATAAAAAGAAATACTTACCCTATAAGGTTTTGCTCCCTTCTCAAGGAGAACCTTGACTATTTCGGTGTGTCCTTTTTCAGCAGCTCTTCCTAAGGGGTCTCCCTGTGTAAAGGGTTTGTATTATACATTGAAGACAATTTTACATACACACATTTCACGTTTTAATTTGTGTATATGTAACTCAATCTCGGTTCCTCTATTTTATTGTCTGAATTTCCTTAATCCAGCTGACGAAGCGGTCTATCTATCGAGAAGTATCATTGTGACTAGTACAGGATGGTTCAGAAAACATGTCCCGAAATTAATTTATGATAAAATCCAAACCCACAAAGATCCAGAAATAAAATGTAGACCATTCAAACATGGATATCCATATAATTTTATTGGATAGGGTGTATTTATAGCTGTAGTTTAAGACATGTAGTTTATATGCCACATAAAACAAACTCCTGTAATTTCAAAAGTATTCGGAAATGACATCACTTGTATGAGTAACGTCATCTGCATATTAGTCACTAATTTTTCTTAATGTCGCCTTTAATCTGTGAGTATCTATTGCAAAATATTCAAACTGTAGTATTGCTGTAAAAACAACTGTGTGTTGTTTCTGTGTATTATTAAGGTATATTTATCTGCCCAAAATTCACCTCTGATGCAGTTCCATCGTAAAAATATTTCTATCACAATAATGTAAATCTGCATAATTGAATGTAAAAAACAATATATCATTTTGAGTGATGACATTAATGACGTCATAATGTTTTATTATTAAATCCGTGCCGTAAATGATTTTATTATATGACTGTGTGTTTTGCTCGCTCCTGATTGGCTGAAACTACACTTTCCCGCAACGATACAACACTATATCCATCGGAAAATTCCGAACTTTGCATTGTGACGTCATCCCAGGTTGATATAAGATTCCAAAACCCACAGGTCGTACCCAAATATAGAAATCTTGTATTGTGACGTCACGTAAAAATGACGTCACAATCGCTCCAGAGGTTTATATGATATCCAATGGGTCCAGGTCGTACCCAAACATAGCGTGAAGGGAATTTACGTGACGTCAAATATCTATTGAGACGCCATCATTCAGCGAGAAGTGTCGGGGAGCCGCAGGTTTAGTGGAATCAATGTAATCCTGCAAATATTTGTGTGTACATTTTTTGGAAGATTTTTCAAATACCAGTAATAAGTAAGATGTATTACGTAGTGTTTTCTCTATTTTATTGATATTATCAACCTTCCTATTTCTCTTCGAAATTATTCAACAGGACTATCGAGTATCGGGGAGAGGGGTTGCTCAATATACATGTAGTCAAATGGTTTAAATTAAGTAAATGCCATATAATAAAACAAATATCGACCTGTTTTCAGATGAAT
The DNA here is from genome assembly GCF_041381155.1 of Argopecten irradians. Taxonomy (NCBI): domain Eukaryota; kingdom Metazoa; phylum Mollusca; class Bivalvia; order Pectinida; family Pectinidae; genus Argopecten; species Argopecten irradians. Next base: position 13,635,255 of record NC_091136.1, read on the forward strand.
ACGATGATTTATCAACTCTCGAAAGTGATATAACCCTCTGCCTTCTGCCTCGGGTAATATTATTTCCTCGAGTTGATAAATCAGGTCAATATTTGTATAATATTCCAACTAATGGTAATTTCATTTGCTGTCCATAATGTCTTTAATTTGTGAAATTATGATTTTTCATGAAGAAGTTTTAATAGTTTAAAGTCGGGAAATGTTTCCTGAAACACCCTGTACTATTTTCGATGGCAATATCTACTTCAATTTCTTGTGCTGATTACATCCACACTAGCTGACATTGAATACATATTCAGACATATATGGTTATTCTTCATCTTCTGATGTTATAATGTTGTGACTTTTATATGATGTTGTTATTTAGCACAACTGATTCAACAATTTGGTGATAATATCTCATTTGGATTGAATGGAAACATGTTTTTTCAATCAGCTGTATTGATCATATTCCAACATAATTCGAAAACTTTATGACCATAATAATGAACTGTGACACTTTTAGGGATATCAGTACGCTATCATATATGCCAATTACAGGCAAAGTTTAAATTGTCAGGGTAACTTACCCAATATGATTATAGCATACTTAAAACGTTAGGCTATACAATTGCGTATTACACAAAAAGCTGAATTATTTATAGTATGATTAATTACAATGCAATGGAACGCTACTATAGAAGGAAAACATTTGTTAAACAATGGCATATATTCAGTATATGAATCAAAATGGTTTTGGAGATAAAATTACATATATGCTAAATATCTTGGATATAAGTTTCGATAAAAGAAATGCTGATATATAAATGTATGGATAGAAAATTTAGCATATCTACTCGAATCGCAAAAGATCACGATAAGAGAGTTAAATTTTGGTGTTTTCAGTCAAAAACCATATAAGCCAATTACAGGCACAGTTTAAATAGTCAGGGTATGTTTACTAAATCTTATGATGAAATAAATGAAACGTTAATTAATAAAATTAACTGTTACAAAGTTGAATTATTTACATTATGATTAATACCAATCTTAAGGGATTGCTACTCTATGAATAAAGTATGCAGTAAACAATGGCATACTATTTTGACATTACATGAATCAAAATGTTTCAAAGATTGAAACCTACATTAATATGTTGGAAATTCATTCCAATTAAAAGAAATGTTTACCTCAATTTATGGAAAGAACGTTTTGCATATTTATTTGAATTGCTAAAAAATTTGCAAAAGCACGATAAGAGTGATAGATTTTATTAATCGAGAAATTATCAGTTTACACACAATCTGTTAAATACCTGAATGTCAAATAGAATTAAAAATAGTTACCGTATTGGGATTTGCTCCCTTCTCAAGGAGAAGCTTGACTATTTCGGAGTGTCCTTTTTCAGCAGCTCTTCCTAAAGGTTCTCCCTGTGTAAAGGGTTTGTAAGATACATTGAAGACAATTTTACATACACACATTTGACGTTTTAATGTGTGTAAATGTAGCTCAATCTCGGTTCCTCTATCTTATTGTCTGAATTACATTAATCCAGCTGACGAAGCGGTCTATCTATCGAGAAGTTTCATTGTGACTAGTACAGGGTGTTTCAGAAAACATGTCCCGACTTTAATGTTAAATAAAATCCTAACCCACAAAGATCCATATATAAATTATAGACCATTCAAATATGGATATCCATAGATTTTTTTTGGTGTGTATTTGTAGGTGTATTTTAAGGCATGCAGTTAATATGCCGAATAAAACAAACTCCTTTAATTTCAATATTACTCATAAATGACATCACTTGTAAGATTAACGTCATCTGGATATTGGTCAATATTTTGCCGTAATGCCACATTATTTTTCGCAAGTATTTATTGCAAAATATTCAAACTGTATTATAGCTGTAAAACATCTTTTTGCTGTTTTTGTGTAACAACATTTTGTTGTTTCTGTGTAACATTAAGGTTTATTTATCTGCCAAAAAATTCACCTCTGATGCAGTTCCATCGTAAAAATAATTATTTCTACTACAATAATGTAAATCTGCATAATCGAATGTAAAAAAACCAATATATCATTTTAAGTGATGGCATTAACGACGTCATAATGTTTTTTATTAAATCCTTGCCGTAAATGATTGCATTACAAGTAATGGTGATATCAATTGCTGTCCATAATGTCTTTAATTTGTGAAATTATGATTTTTCATGAAGAATTCATAATAGTTTAAAGTCGGAACATGTTTTCTGAAACACCCTTTATTATTTTCCATGGCAATATCAACTTCAATTTCTTGTGCTGGGTACATCCAAAGGACCTTTATATCATGTTGTTATTTAGCACCATTGATTCAACAGTTTGGTGATACCATTTCATTGGGATTGATTGGAAACATGTTAATTCAATCAGCGGTATTGATCATATTCCAAACACAATTCGAAAAGTTTATGATCATAATAATGAACTATGACACTTTTAGGGATATCAGTACGCAATCATATATGCCAATCACAGGCAAAGTTTAAATAGTTAGTGTAATTTTTACCAAATATGATAATAGCATACTTAAAACGTTAGGCTATACAATTGCATGTTACACACAAAGCTGAATTATTTACATTATGATCAATAACAAAGTAATGGAATGTTATTATAGGAGGAATGCATCATTTAAACAATGACATATATTTTAAACAGTTTATGAATCAAAATGGTTTTGAAGATAAAAACTACATATATGCGAAATATCTTGGATATACGTTTCGATAAAAGAAATGTTGATATAAATTTATGGATAGAAAATTTAGCATATTTATTAAAATCGCAAAAAATCACGATAAGAGAGTTAAAGTTTGGTTTTATCACTCTGCAACCATTTAAGCAAATCAAAGGCACAGTTTAAATAGTCAGGGTATGTTTACTAAATCTTATGATAACATAATTGAAACGTTAAGTTATGAAATTGTCTGTTACAAAGTAAAATTATTTACATTATGATTAATACCAATCTTATGGGATTGCTACTCTATTATGAATAAAGCATGCAGTAAACAATGGCATAATATTAGAACAATATATGAATCAAAGTGCTTTAAAGATTAAAAACCTACATTAATAATTTGGAATTTCATTCCAAATAAAAGAAATGTCATCATCACTTTACGGAAAGAACGTTTTGCATATGTATTTGAATTGCTGAAAATTTGCAAAGCACGATAAGAGTGATAGATTTTATTTATCGAGAAATAATCAGTTTTCACACAATCTGTTAATTATGCTACGTTTTGTGGTAAGAATAAGAAATTAGTTACGTAGTGTCGAGATTATTATATTACCCGAATTAAATGTTCATTAAAGGGTGTTAAATTGATCGTTTCTGTCCAGTTTGGGTCTTGGGGAAACCTAGACACTTGGTCAAGTAGCCGTAACTAATTAGGAATGGTACTATAGTGTATAGGGAGGCTGTGTATAGGAGCCTGAACTCTAAGCAACCTGTGTGTATGTATTTTTAGGGTCCAGTTGATCTACTTCTCAGATAGATTGCATCGTATATATTAAGTTAAGGGGAATTCACAGAATTATTTTAGGGGTTACTTGGAGTCTTTATTTAGTTTTGCTTGGAAAATATATTTAGCTTCATTTTGGATGTTTCGAGTGTATATTTAGTATAGGGGAAATTCTTGAAGTCTTTACTGAGATTTCCTAATTTAGATGCTCGGTTCAGCTTATATTTAGTATAGGGGTATTTCCTTAAATCTTTACTTAGATTCCTTAATTCAGATTCTGGTAGATTCTATATTTGTATTTTGTAGATATAGGTTATGTTTATGCATGAGCTCATTAATGAATGGGTATAAAAAGGGCTGCGGCCCTGGGACCTGGGCTTTTCGACAGGATTTTACTAGAGTGCTTACCCTGGGATTGGGACTAATTGCGTGCGCTTTTGGATAAGAGTGTTTCGCAGGGAGCGGGACTTAGGTTTTTCTTGTAAACTGGAGTTCGAGTTGGGATCATCAAAGTAGTTACGTTAGGATTTTAGGTTTTATTTCGTATCAACTGTGTTTCGTCATCTTGTACATGTTTTGAGTGTTGTAAATATATTGTAAATATTACTTTAAGTGAACTTGTGGTTATCGGAAACGCGACAAATGGTGTCAGAAGTGATATTAGTCAAGAGAAAACAACAGTAGTTAAGAACGTTACAATTACCTAAATGTCAATTAAAAAAAACTTACCCTATAATGTTTTGCTCCATTCTCAAGGAGATTTTTGACTATTTCGGTGTGTCCTTTTTCAGCAGCTCTTCCTAAGGGGTCTCCCTGTGTAAAGGGTTTGTATTATACCATGAAGACAATTTTACATACACACATTTCACGTTTTAATTTGTGTATATGTAACTCAATCTCGGTTCCTCTATTTTATTGTCTGAATTTCCTTAATCCAGCTGACGAAGCGGTCTATCTATCGAGAAGTATCATTGTGACTAGTACAGGATGGTTCAGAAAACATGTCCCGAAATTAATTTATGATAAAATCCAAACCCACAAAGATCCAGAAATAAAATGTAGACCATTCAAACATGGAGGAAATCCATAATAATTTTATTGGATAGGGTGTATTTATAGTTGTAGTTTAGGACATGCAGTTAATACGCCACATAAAACAAACTCTTGTAATTTCAAAGGTATTCGGAAATGGCATCACTTGTATCGGTAACATCATCTTGATAATAGTCACTAATTTTCCTGAATGTCGCCTTTAATCTGTGAGTATTTATTGCAAAATATTCAAACTGTAGTATTGCTGTAAAAACAACTTTTTGGTTGTTTCTGTGTAACATTAAGGTTTATTTATCTGCCCAAAATTCACCTATGATGCAGTTCCATCGTAAAAATAATCATTTCTACCACAATAATGTAAATCTGTGTAATCGATTGTAAAAATCAAAATATCATTTTTAAGTGATGCCATTAATAACATTATAATGTTTTATTATTAAATCCGTGCCGTAAATAATTGTACTAATGGTAATGTCATTTGCTGTCCATAATATATTTAATTTGTGAAATGATGATTTTTTATGAAGAAGTTATTTAGTTTAAAGTCAAAATATGTTTTCTGAAACACCCTGTACTATTTTCCATGGCAATATCAACTTCATTTTCTTGTGCTGATTACATCCGCAGAAGCTGACATTGAATACATATTCAGACATATATGGTTATTCTTCATCTTTAGATGTTATAATGTTGTGACTTTTATATGATGTTATTATTTAGCACCATTGTTTCAACAGTTTGGTGATAATATCTCACTGGGATTGATTGGAAACACATTATCTAAATTAGCTGTATTGATCATATTTCAAACACAATTCGAAAAATTTGGGACCATAATAATGAACTATGACACTTTAAGGGATATCAGTACGCAATCATATAAGCCAATTACAGGCAAAGTTTAAACAGTCAGGGAAATGTTTACCCAATATGTTTATAGCATACTTATAATGTTAGGCTATAAAATTGCTTGTTAGATAAAAAGCTGAATTATTTACATTATGTTTAATAACAATGCAATGAAATGCTTCTATAGGAGGAAAGCATCAGTAAAACAATGACAGATATTTTATACAGTTTATGATTCAAAATTGTTTTGAAGATAAAAACTACATATATGCTAGATATCTTGCATATAAGTTCCAATAAAAGAAATATTGATATAAATTTATGGATAGAAAATTTAGCAGATTTATTTGAATCTCAAAATATCACAATAAGAGAGTTAAAGTTTGGTGTTATCAGTCCGCAACCATATAAGTCAATCACAGGCACAGTTTAAATAGTCAGGGTATGTTTACTAAATCTTATGAAAACATAATTGAAACGTGAAGTAATGAAATTGTCTGTCACAAAGTTGAATTAATTACAATATGATCAATACCAATCTTAAGGGATTGCTACTCTATGAATAAAGTATGCAGTAAACAATGGCATAATATTGGAACAATATATGAATCAAAATGTTTTTAAAGATTAAAACCTATCTTTAATATGTTGGAAATTCATTCCAATTAAAAGAAATGTTAACATCAATTTATGGAAAGAACGTTTTGCATATTTATTTGAATTGCTAATAATTTTGGAAAAGCACGATAAAAGTGATAAATATAATTAATCGATAAATAATCAGTTTTTACACACAATCTGTTAATTACCTGAATGTCAAGCAAAATTAAAGAAATACTTACCCTATTAGGATTTGCTCCCTTATCAAGGAGAATTGTGACTATTTCGTGTGTGTCCTTTTTCAGCAGCTATTTCTAAGTAGTCTTCCTGTGTAAAGGGTTTGCATTATAGATTGAAGACAATTTTACATATACATAAGACGTTTTAATTTGTGTAAATGTAACTCAATCTCGGTTGCTTTATTTATTGTCCTATTTTCATTAATCAGGCTGACGAAACGGTCTATCTATCGAGAAGTTCCATTGTGACTAGTACAGGGTGTTTCAGAAAACATGCCCCGGATTTAATGTTTAATAAACTCCTAACCATCTGGATATTATTTAATAATTTGCCTGAATGTCGCCTTTATTCTGTGAGTATTCATTGCAAAATATTCAATCTGCAATATTGCTGTAAAAACAATATTTTGTTGTTTCTGTGTAACATTAAGGTATATTTATCTGCCCAAAATTCACCTCTGATGCAGTTTCATTGTAAAAAAATAATTATTTCTACCACAATACTCTAAATCTATGTAATCGAATGTGAAAACCAATATATCATATTAAGTGATGTCATTAATGACGTCATTATGTTTTATTATTAAATCCTTGCCTTTAATGATTTTATTACTAAAAATGGGGATATTATTTGCTGTCCATAATGTCTTTTTTGTGAAATTATGATTTTTCATGAAGAAGTTATTTAGTTTAGAGTCAGAATATGTTTTTCTGAAACAACTTGTACTATTTTCTATGGCAATATCAACTTCATTTTCTTGTGCTGATTACATCCACAGAAGCTGACATTGAATACATATTCAGACATATATGGTTATTCTTCATCTTCAGATGTTATAATGTTGTGACTTTTATATGATGTTGTTATTTAGTTTCCATTGATTCAACAATTTGGTGATAATATCTCATTGGTATTGATGGGAAACATGTTATTTCAATAAGCTGTATTGATCATATTCCAATCACAATTCGAAAACTTTATGACCATAATAATAAACTATGACACTTTAAGGGATATCAGTACGCAATCATATAAGCCAATTACAGGCAAAGTTTTAATTAGTCAGGGAAAATGTTTACCCAATATAATTATAGCATACTTAAAATGTTAGGCTATACAATTGCTTGTTACACAAAAAGCTAAACTATTTACATCATGATTAATAACAATGCCAATGGAATGCTACGATAGGAGGAAAGCATCAGTTAAACACTGGCATATTTTTTAACAGTTAATGAATCAAAATGGTTTTGAAGATAAAAAACTACATATATACTTAATATCTTGCATACATGTTCCAATAAAAAAAAAATTTTGATATAAATTTATGGATAGAACATTTAGCATATTTATTCGAATCACAAAAAATCACAATAAGAGAGTAAAAGTTTGTTGTTATTAGTCCGCAACAATATAAGCCAAGCACAGGCACAGTTTAAATAGTCAGGGTATATTTACTAAATCTTATGATAACATAATTTGAAACTTTAAGTAATGAAATTGTCTGTTTCAAAGTTGAACTATTTACATTATGATTAATACCAATCTTCAGGGATTGCTACTCTATTAATAAAGCATGCAGTGAACAATGGCAACATATTGGAACAATATATGAATCAAAATGTTTTAAAGATTAAAACCTACCTTTTATATGTTGGAAATTCATTCCAATTAAAAGAAATGTTAACATCAATTTATGGAAAGAACGTTTTTGCATATGTATTTAAATTGTTTAAAATTTGCAAAAGCACGATAATAGTAATAAATTTTAGTTATCAATAAATAACAATCTGTTTAATTATCTGAATGTCAAGTAAAATTACACAAAAATACTTACCCTATTAGGATTTGCTCCCTTCTCAAGGAGAACTTTGATTATTTCGGTGTGTCCTTTTTTTAGCAGCTCTTCTTAAGGAGTCTCCCTGTGTGAAGGGTTTGTCTTATATATTGAAGATAACTTTACATACCCACATTTGACGTTTTAATTTGTGTAAATGTAACTCAATCACGGTTCCTCTATTTTATTGTCTGAATTTCATTAATCCCGCTGACGAAACGGTCTATCTATCGAGAAGTCTCATTGTGACTAGTACAGGATGTTCCAAAAAAAGATGTCCCGAATTTAATGTTTAATAAATTCCTAACCCACAAAGATCCAGATATAAAATGAAGACTATTCAAACATGGATAATAGGTAGAATATTATTGGTGTATATTTATAGGTGTATTTTAATACATGCACTTATATATGCCACATAAAGCGAACTCCGGTAATTTCAAAGGTATTCGGAAATGACATCACTTGTATGAGTAACGTCATCTGAATATTAGTCAATAATTTGCCTAAATGTCGCCTTTAATTTGTGAGTATTTATTGCAAAATATTCAAACTGTAGTATTTCTGTAAAAACAAAATTTTGTTGTTTGTGTGTAACATTAAGGTATATTTATCTGCCCAAAAATTCACCCATGATGCAGTTTTCCATCGTAAGCATAATTAATTCTATCACAAGAATGTAAATCTGTGTAATCGAAAGTAAAAAACCAATTTATCATTTTCAAATGAATGTCATTAATGACTTCATAATGTACAGTATTATTATCATCCTTACGCCGTAAATGATTGTATTACAACTAATGATGATATCATTCTTGCATTTCCAAAAATGTCTTAATTTGTGAAAATTATGATTTTTCATGAAGAAAGAAGTTAATAATGAGCTTAAAGTCGGGACATGGTTTTTTCTAAACCCCTGTTTCTGTTTTCCATGGCAATATCAAGTTTCAATTTCTTGTGAATATTTACAATCCATCAGAGTCCCTGACATTGAAGATGATAATCACAGACATACATGGTTTTTTCCTCCATCTTCATAATGTTACTAATCGTTTGTGTCGCTTCCTTTTAATATGAGCTTGTTTTATTAAGCACTACTCTTGAATTTCAACAATTTGGTGACATAATATCTCATTAAAATGTGATTAGAAAATTGATTATTTCAAATCGAGGCCGAGTCAATGATCATAGTAATATTCCAATCACAATTCGACGCGAAGATTTGTGACCAGGAATAATCGAACTATTGAGTTCCTTTTAGAGGAGAGTGATATCATACCCAATCACATCCAGCCAATTAACAAGTTTATAATAGTCAGCGGAAATGTTTGTCCTGTTTGCAAAGTATTAATTATTTACATTCTTGTTAATAACCATCTCAATAAGGATTGCTACTCTCTTATAAAGTATGCAGTAAAACAATGGCAATAATATTTGGAACAGTATACTAGAAGTCACAACGAGATTTAGAACAGACTTAAAACCTAATCCTTTCAATATGTTGGAAATCCATTCCCCGAATTGAAATCTCAATGGATTACACAACATTCAAATTTATACAACTAAGAACGTTTTGCATATTATCAATTTGAATTGCTAACTAGAATATAGATTCACAAAACCTACGAGTCAAGATGTGATTAGATTCCTTATTTATCGATAAATATATCAATTTAACAATCCTCAAATCTGTATTGTTACCACTGAATGGTCAAATGAAATTAATCTAAAAAACTAACCCTAATTAGGATTATGCTTCCCTACTCAGTGAGAACTCTTTGACTATTTCGGTGTGTCCTTCCCAGCAAGCTCTTCCTAAGGGGTCTCCCCTGTGTAAAGGGTTTGTATTGATATTATTACGAGACCATTTTACATACACACATTCATAACGCTTTGTAATCACTTGCGCATTCTACTTAAATGTAAATAACTCAATCTCGGTTCCTCTATTTTATTTGGATCTGAATCTTTCATTAACAGCGCGAACTGACAACCTTAGGTCTATCTATCGAGACAAGTTTCATTTTCTACTCCTAGTCACTTATCTCCAATGCAGTTATAACACTTCAATACACTTTTCCTTGTGCAGATTACATCAACACACAGACCTGAGTAGTTGAAGACATATTCAGATATCTATTAGGCGTTATTCTTCATATAGTCAGATGTTATAGATTTTGAGACTTTTTATATGATGCCTGTTTATTTAGCACGCGTGTGATTCCAATTAGAGTTTTGTGATGAAATAGTTTACATCCCATCCCATCTCACTATAAACATACTCACACAAAGACTCCTCAACACTCCACACATACAGTTTATGTATTTGTAGTACTGATTAACATTCGCACAGTCAGGGTGCCGATAGACAAATGCCTACTTATTAAATCTTAAATATGTATGAGATCGCGCGGTGATTTAAAATGTCCTCTAGTGATGTTGTAACTTTACGAGCCAAACTATTGGATTCAAAAGTGTCCGAGGCGAAATTAATCATTTAAATCCCCTTGGGAATGATTGGAAACATGGAGTTCTAGGTGTAGTCTAAGTGGTATAAATCATATAACGCAATCAAATTGGTCGTTCTATTGTTTTAACCCAATCGAATGAAATCAAACGAAAACGGAGACCAATTGAAATGCTTGTGTAACAGTAATAACACAAAACGCTGAATAATGTAACTTTTTGATAAATAATTAACAGCTTATCGATAGGTAGAAAACAATTACAATTATGGTACGGAAGTAAAGTTTAACAAAACAAAATGGTTTTACAATATGATAAAATCAAATGTTTTCTTATCTAGTGATTTGGAAATTCAATATCAATATAATAAATCTTGCTATGAATTTTCGAATAGAATTTACAGGCATCCTCGTGAAATTAAATCGGATGCAAAAAAATGCTTTACAGTACCAATCAAATACGCTTGTCATTCTTCGCTTCGATCCTTCCATGTTCTGTTGCTACCCCCTGCGACTTCCCAAACTCATACCAAAATTGCTTATAAGCAAAATACTTACTTTATTCACATCTGCTTTCTTGTCAAGGAGGAGTTTAACTATTTCAGTATGTTCTTTGTAAACTGCAACTGGTAATGTGTAGCTCTGTGTAAAAAATGTATAAGTTGAAGTTATTGTACATATAGTATCATCACTTGGATTTTCTAGTGAAAGTATGCGAGGTATTAAAACTCTGTAAATGTTCATAAATCATTTTAGGACTATTTATGGGGAATGTACAGCCCTTCAGGAAGCTAGAGCCTTTTTCAAGCACGAATGTTTCATTTTTTACCTTTTGATATCATGTAGTGGTGATTTTAAATTCTATGTAATGTTTTGATTCTTTTTATGTAAACCCTTGTGAGTAACATCCCTTTTGGCGTTGGAAATGATAGGATACATAGGTAGGTTACACAATTAGTGAGCTCGAGTTCTCAGTGACTTTTTAAAAAGATTAACTCAACCGGGTACAGTAAAATCCATATCCAAAATTTCCAACAGTTGGTATGACCTGCTTCCTAACCACAGTATAAATAATGGAACATGAGAACCTATGTAGATACTTATCATAATACACAAATTAGAAAGTGCATTCCAATATAAACAAAAATTAAGTGTCTATAAAATAATATATTTATCACAAATCATTTTGAATAATGTAACAACTATTACAATTCCGTGAAATCTCCTACTTACTCAAAGACATTTTTTTTTTTTCTAAATCTAGATTTATAAAACTACTCGTTACTCTCGTTGTTGAAACTGAATGCGAACATGTTTACGGCAAAGCAACATCTCAATCCTTCCCGCCAAATAATTCACCAAACCATTGCAACCAGTAAAAGGTGATTTAAACATTCTACCGAATTAGCACCCATCGGGGTCTTCGAACGGTAAGCTTAAAAAAGACAATTTGCGAATATTACGTTGACACGGTTTATGCTACGAATGGAAAAGCATGAAATATTCCTATGGCCTTCTTCACAATTCCGTTTAAAAAAGATTTTACAATGTTCTGCAAGCAAACGACTGGAGTGACACATTCGATTTTGGGTTTAAAACACCCAGCTTACGTATTGATACAATTAACACGACTATTGTAGTAGAAATGATAGAAATTGTTTCATTGGGCTGTAATTTATCCTATTATTCCAAACACAATTTGAAAAGTTTGTCAAATAGTAATGAGCCATGACACTTTCGGTGATCTCAGTGCGCAATCAAACAAGCAAATCACAGGCGACATAATATAAGGCCATGTTTATATTTAAATTAACCAGATAATAAAATTCTAAAAAATAGGCAATGAAAAAATGTCGGTTTACACAACAGACTATTTGAATGTTCATATCAAAATAAGAAACGCTAAAATAATGTTCTTTTGGATAAACCTTTCCGCAAATTGATATCTGCATCGCGAAATTCGACAAAAACAAAAATAGGATGTGGAAAGAAAGTTGGTTTACATTGAAATGTCCATTAATCTTCTATATCGAAAAGATATATACAAATTACTAAAAAAAAAACACATTAAACTACTTACCTTGTTAAGGAGTTCGGCTTCCCTTCTTCCGATGGAGAGCGTTTTCACCTACATACAGCATGCTCCTCATCTAATAAAAGCTGGCTCTTGAGATTAAACGAATGTCGCACTGTTTAAAAAAGCAATTTTCACATTTCTTAAGCAATATGTTTATTCATCATTTACATTTGCACATACCTAAACGTATTAAGGTGAACGCTCTTGCTTAACCACACTCTTTAGGAATGAAACTGGGGTCGCTGTCTCCTGCAGTTTTGCTACGTCTGACATTGAAATCATTCTATGTAAAGGAACATAGTGAAAGAAAACGTGTGTGCTAAACAATTACATTTGTCGTGGAAAATTAGCGCAGAACAATACAAGATATTATAAATAAAATCAAATGATTTATATTATTTGAAATTCATATCAATATAAGTTAATGTTCGAATAAGGAAAATAAAGAAAATCGGACTGCGAATGAAAAAATTAAAGTACCAATAAAATACCTTCTGAAGGAGAAATTGGACTGTTTCAGTGTATTTCCTTTTTTTCAGCGGCTGATATCAAAGCCGTTTGCACTGTATAAAGAGATTGTAGTAACATTTAAGTTCTAGTGTACATATTTGTAGCATCAATTTACAAATGAAAAGTCTATAAATGAACGAGAACGTAAGACAGACACGTAAGATAACTAGAGTTAACGTTCCTCACCCCGCACAAAAAGCCGCATATAACCGCGATTTGCAAATCCAAGGCGTGCATCTACATTGTATCTACTGAAGTAGTTGTTTGACTGTGCAAAAATTCATTTGTGGAGAAATTTCGGTAATCAAACAGGAAAAACAAAAAGCACCATTTTCCATATCGATAAATCTCTGTTTAACCATCGCCCATGGTAAATTTGAATAATACAGTAGATGAACAGAAATTATGTGTAGTTAGAAAAGTTGATGTTTATCATGAATACGATTTAGAGTATCCTTAATATGTGCCCACAAAACTATGTGGTCTTGCGAAAATAAGTATATCTTTTTACGACTTGTTTCTGGGATTTCCCATGGAAATGTTCTTTACTCGAAGAGTACTATACAGCATGACTAATTTCCGGAAATTCCCATTGGAGTGTTGTTGTGAACGTACAGTCCGCTCAAACAGCACCTAGAGAATAAGCCTTGCTTATTAAATTTTTTTTTAATAAATTCAACCTGATTATACTGTATAGCACGCGGATCCGACCTCTATTTAAATGTGGAAATCGTAGGACAGATATTTGCCTACACGCTACCGTCAGCTGTAAAATTATCCTAAAAGATCCGTGCATGCATTCTAGCAGAGAAAACGAACACAGATACAATACCTATTCACTTTTGGACATCTTAAGTACTCCTATCTGCCCTCATGTTTACTTCCATTGATATCAATTTTTCAAAACAACCTCTTGCCACAATGAAAAAACTCTTCCGATTCTCCATCTATTTTATTACACACATTTGTAATGGGGCGCCTGTCGAAATATTTTATTGAGAGACAAAACGCATAAGCCAAGCACCGTCGCTTTCCGGTTTTATTTGTTATAAGTACCACGTGTAGATTGAGAGTTAAACAAAATGCCTAATAATATAAGCAGGGTATAACGAGCGAACTATTGTGAACATTAAAGCCGCCCATCGGCTGTTTCAAGTTACAAAAAACGCCATTATAATGGAAAGCAGTTGTTCATTTTAATGTATTATAGAGACAGTGACAAATCACTTTTCGTCTCGATTCTTTGCGGACTATTCACAGTATCATCGTGTTAACATTATGACTGTTATAAGTTGTTTCTTTGCTAGGAATTTTGTAAGTGTGCAGAAACAGACTGGTATATACCACGCGGCGAGTGACTGGACGACTGAACCAAATCGTTCTAATAAAATGTATCTGGCTTTATAACACTCATCAAACTTGTAATGACAATCCACGAGATAGATTACCGTTTCAAATTATACGGTACTTGCTAAATTATTTCTTGATCATGCGTGCGATTAAAATAGCTATAACATAAGTCGTAGTTGACGATTACTGAACAGCAACACTTATTTACTGACAGGTCCT